>NC_064642.1:771660537-771961037 GCF_023864345.2 Schistocerca serialis cubense
GCTACCTTAAGAGAGTCATAGTACCCCTGCCTGCTGCTCCCACTTTTCTAAGCGTTTCTATCATTCTTGCTATGGCCTGTCCTACGGAACCGATGTGCCACTATATGTCCACGTTAACGTCGTCACTGTTACTCCCACTACGAGTCTCTCGAGTTAGCAAATGTACCTCGCCGGATGACGAGGCATTTGGGTACCTTAAGAGAGTCGTAGTAACTGCTGCCAGCTGCTCGACGTACTTTGCATCTTTCCACTCTTTAATTATTACTGTGGTCAGTCCTGCCGGAGCAATATGCCATTACATGTAAACGTTAACGTTGTCTGAGCTACCTTAACGAAGATATCCTCGAGTTTTCAAAAAACATTTCACATGGTGACGAGGCATTTGGCTACCTTAAGAGAGTCATAGTACCCCTGCCTGCTGCTCCCACTTTTCTAAGCGTTTCTATCATTCTTGCTATGGCCTGTCCTACTGAACCGATGTGCCCCTATATGTCCACGTTAACGTCGTCACTGTTACTCCCACTACGAGCCTCTCGAGTTAGCAAATGTACCTCGCCCGTTGACGAGGCATTTGGCTACCTTAAGGGAGTCATTGTTACTGCAGCCAGCTGCTCCCCCTTCTTTGAATCTTTCCTCTCTTTAATTCGTACTGTGGTCAGTTCTGCAGAAGCGATATGCCACCACCTGTCCATGTTACCGTTGTCTGAGTTACTTCAATGACGATTTCCTCGAGATTTCAAATAAATATCGCCGAGTGACGAGGCATTTGGCTACCTTAAGAGAGTCATAGTTACTGCTGCCAGCTGCGTGACGTACTTTGCATCTTTCCACTCTTTAATTATTACTGTGGTCAGTCCTGCCGGAGCAATATGCCATTACATGTAAACCTTAACGTTGTCTGAGCTACCTTAACGAAGATATCCTCGAGTTTTCAAAAAACATTTCACATGGTGACGAGGCATTTGGCTACCTTAAGAGAGTCATAGTACCCCTGCCTGCTGCTCCCACTTTTCTAAGCGTTTCTATCATTCTTGCTATGGCCTGTCCTACGGAACCGATGTGCCACTATATGTCCACGTTAACGTCGTCACTGTTACTACCACAACGAGTCTCTCGAGTTAGCAAATGAACCTCGCCGGATGACAAGGCATTTGGGTACCTTAAGGGAGTCATAGTTACTGCAGCCAGCTGCTCCCCCTTCTTTGAATCTGTCCTCTCTTTAATTTGTACTGTGGTCAGTCCTGCAGAAGCGATACGCCACCACCTGTCCATGTTACCGTTGTCTGAGTTACTTCAACGACGATTTCCTCGAGTTTTCAAATTAATTTCGCCGAGTGACGAGGCATTTGGCTACCTTAAGAGAGTCATAGTTACTGCTGCCAGCTGCGCGACGTACTTTGCATCTTTCCAGTCTTTAATTTTTACTGTGGTCATTCCTGCTGGAGCAATATGCCATTACATGTAACCCTTAACGTTGTCTGAGCTACCTTAACGAAGATATCCTCGAGTTCTCAAAAAAAATTTCACATGGTGACGAGGCATTTGGCTTCCTTAAGAGAGTCATAGTACCCCTGCCTGCTGCTCCCACTTTTCTAAGCGTTTCTATCATTCTTGCTATGGCCTGTCCTACGGAACCGATGTGCCACTATATGTCCACGTTAACGTCGTCACTGTTACTCCCACTACGAGTCTCTCGAGTTAGCAAATGTACCTCGCCGGATGACGAGGCATTTGGGTACCTTAAGGGAGTCATTGTTACTGCAGCCAGCTGCTCCCCCTTCTTTGAATCTTTCCTCTCTTTAATTCGTACTGTGGTCAGTCCTGCAGAAGCGATATGCTACCACCTGTCCATGATACCGTTGTCTGAGTTACTTCAACGACGATTTCCTCGAGTTTTCAAATTAATTTCGCCGAGTGACGAGGCATTTGGCTACCTTAAGAGAGTCATAGTTACTGCTGCCAGCTGCGCGACGTACTTTGCATCTTTCCAGTCTTTAATTTTTACTGTGGTCATTCCTGCTGGAGCAATATGCCATTACATGTAACCCTTAACGTTGTCTGAGCTACCTTAACGAAGATATCCTCGAGTTCTCAAAAAAAATTTCACATGGTGACGAGGCATTTGGCTACCTTAAGAGAGTCATAGTACCCCTGCCTGCTGCTCCCACTTTTCTAAGCGTTTCTATCATTCTTGCTATGGCCTGTCCTACGGAACCGATGTGCCACTATATGTCCACGTTAACGTCGTCACTGTTACTCCCACTACGAGTCTCTCGAGTTGGCAAATGTACCTCGCCGGATGACGAGGTATTTGGGTACCTTAAGGGAGTCATACTTACTGCAGCCAGCTGCTCCCCCTTCTCTGAATCTGTCCTCTCTTTAATTTGTACTGTGGTCAGTCCTGCAGAAGCGAAATGCCACCACCTGTCTATGTTACCGTTGTCTGAGTTACTTCAATGTCGATTACCTCGAGTTTTAAAATAAATATCGCCGAGTGAATATGCATTTGGCTACCATAAGAGAGTAATAGTTACTGCTGCCAGCTGCTCGACGTACTTTGCATCTTTCCACTCTTTAATTATTACTGTGGTCAGTCCCGCCGGAGCAATATGCCATTACATGTAAACCTTAACGTTGTCTGAGCTAGCTTAACGAAGATATCCTCGAGTTTTCAAAAAACATTTCACATGGTGACGAGGCATTTGGCTACCTTAAGAGAGTCATAGTACCCCTGCCTGCTGCTCCCACTTTTCTAAGCGTTTCTATCATTCTTGCTATGGCCTGTCCTACGGAACCGATGTGCCACTATATGTCCACGTTAACGTCGTCACTGTTACTCCCACTACGAGTCTCTCGAGTTAGCAAATGTACCTCGCCGGATGACGAGGCATTTGGCTACCTTAAGGGAGTCGTTGTTACTGCAGCCAGCTGCTCCCCCTTCTTTGAATCTTTCCTCTCTTTAATTCGTACTGTGGTCAGTCCTGCAGAAGCGATATGCCACCACCTGTCCATGTTACCGTTGTCTGAGTTACTTCAATGACGATTTCCTCGAGATTTCAAATAAATATCGCCGAGTGACGAGGCATTTGGCTACCTTAAGAGAGTCATAGTTACTGCTGCCAGCTGCGCGACGTACTTTGCATCTTTCCACTCTTCAATTATTACTGTGGTCAGTCCTGCAGGAGCAATATGCCATTACATGTAACCCTTAACGTTGTCTGAGCTACCTTAACGAAGATATCCTCGAGTTCTCAAAAAAAATTTCACATGGTGACGAAGCATTTGGCTACCTTAAGAGAGTCATAGTACCCCTGCCTGCTGCTCCCAATTTTCTAAGCGTTTCTATCATTCTTGCTATGGCCTGTCCTACGGAACCGATGTGCCACTATATGTCCACGTTAACGTCGTCACTGTTACTCCCACCACGAGTCTCTCGAGTTAGCAAATGTACCTCGCCGGATGACGAGGCATTTGGGTACCTTAAGGGAGTCATTGTTACTGCAGCCAGCTGCTCCCCCTTCTTTGAATCTTTCCTCTCTTTAATTCGTACTGTGGTCAGTCCTGCAGAAGCGATATGCTACCACCTGTCCATGTTACCATTGTCTGAGTTACTTCAATGACGATTTCTTTGAGATTTCAAATAAATATCGCCGAGTGACGAGGCATTTGGCTACCTTAAGAGAGTCATAGTTACTGCTGCCAGCTGCGCGACGTACTTTGCATCTTTCCACTCTTTAATTATTACTGTGGTCAGTCCTGCAGGAGCAATATGCCATTACATGTAACCCTTAACGTTGTCTGAGCTACCTTAACGAAGATATCCTCGAGTTCTCAAAAAAAAATTTCACATGGTGACGAGGCATTTGGCTACCTTAAGAGAGTCATAGTACCCCTTGCCTGCTGCTCCCACTTTTCTAAGCGTTTCTATCAATCTTGCTATGGCCTGTCCTACGGAACCGATGTGCCACTATATGTCCACGATAACGTCGTCACTGTTACTCCCACTACGAGTCTCTCGAGTTAGCAAATGTACCTCGCCGGATGACGAGGCATTTGGGTACCTTAAGGGAGTCATACTTACTGCAGCCAGCTGCTCCCCCTTCTCTGAATCTGTCCTCTCTTTAATTTGTACTGTGGTCAGTCCTGCAGAAGCTATATGCCACCACCTGTCTATGTTACCGTTGTCTGAGTTACTTCAATGACGATTTCCTCGAGTTTTAAAATAAATATCGCCGAGTGAATATGCATTTGGCTACCATAAGAGAGTAATAGTTACTGCTGCCAGCTGCTCGACGTACTTTGCATCTTTCCACTCTTTAATTATTACTGTGGTCAGTCCCGCCGGAGCAATATGCCATTACATGTAAACCTTAACGTTGTCTGAGCTAGCTTAACGAAGATATCCTCGAGTTTTCAAAAAACATTTCTCATGGTGACGAGGCATTTGGCTACCTTAAGAGAGTCATAGTACCCCTGCCTGCTGCTCCCACTTTTCTAAGCGTTTCTATCATTCTTGCTATGGCCTGTCCTACGGAACCGATGTGCCACTATATGTCCACGTTAACGTCGTCACTCTTACTCCCACTACGAGTCTCTCGAGTTAGCAAATGTACCTCGCCGGATGACGAGGCATTTGGCTACCTTAAGGGAGTCGTTGTTACTGCAGCCAGCTGCTCCCCCTTCTTTGAATCTTTCCTCTCATTAATTCGTACTGTGGTCAGTTCTGCAGAAGCGATATGCCACCACCTGTCCATGTTACCGTTGTCTGAGTTACTTCAATGACGATTTCCTCGAGATTTCAAATAAATATCGCCGAGTGACGAGGCATTTGGCTACCTTAATAGAGTCATAGTTACTGCTGCCAGCTGCACGACGTACTTTGCATCTTTCCACTCTTTAATTATTACTGTGGTCAGTCCTGCATGAGCAATATGCCATTACATGTAACCCTTAACGTTGTCTGAGCTACCTTAACGAAGATATCCTCGAGTTCTCAAAAAAAATTTCACATGGTGACGAGGCATTTGGCTACCTTAAGAGAGTCATAGTACCCCTGCCTGCTGCTCCCACTTTTCTAAGCGTTTCTATCATTCTTGCTATGGCCTGTCCTACGGAACCGATGTGCCACTATATGTCCACGTTAACGTCGTCACTGTTACTCCCACTACGAGTCTCTCGAGTTAGCAAATGTACCTCGCCGGATGACGAGGCATTTGGGTACCTTAAGAGAGTCGTAGTAACTGCTGCCAGCTGCTCGACGTACTTTGCATCTTTCCACTCTTTAATTATTACTGTGGTCAGTCCTGCCGGAGCAATATGCCATTACATGTAAACGTTAACGTTGTCTGAGCTACCTTAACGAAGATATCCTCGAGTTTTCAAAAAACATTTCACATGGTGACGAGGCATTTAGCTACCTTAAGAGAGTCATAGTACCCCTGCCTGCTGCTCCCACTTTTCTAAGCGTTTCTATCATTCTTGCTATGGCCTGTCCTACGGAACCGATGTGCCCCAATATGTCCACGTTAACGTCGTCACTGTTACTCCCACTACGAGCCTCTCGAGTTAGCAAATGTACCTCGCCCGTTGACGAGGCATTTGGCTACCTTAAGGGAGTCATTGTTACTGCAGCCAGCTGCTCCCCCTTCTTTGAATCTTTCCTCTCTTTAATTCGTACTGTGGTCAGTTCTGCAGAAGCGATATGCCACCACCTGTCCATGTTACCGTTGTCTGAGTTACTTCAATGACGATTTCCTCGAGATTTCAAATAAATATCGCCGAGTGACGAGGCATTTGGCTACCTTAAGAGAGTCATAGTTACTGCTGCCAGCTGCGCGACGTACTTTGCATCTTTCCACTCTTAAATTATTACTGTGGTCAGTCCTGCAGGAGCAATATGCCATTACATGTAACCCTTAACGTTGTCTGAGCTACCTTAACGAAGATATCCTCGAGTTCTCAAAAAAAATTTCACATGGTGACGAGGCATTTGGCTACCTTAAGAGAGTCATAGTACCCCTGCCTGCTGCTCCCACTTTTCTAAGCGTTTCTATCATTCTTGCTATGGCCTGTCCTACGGAACCGATGTGCCACTATATGTCCACGTTAACGTCGTCACTGTTACTCCCACTACGAGTCTCTCGAGTTAGCAAATGTACCTCGCCGGATGACGAGGCATTTGGGTACATTAAGGGAGTCATTGTTACTGCAGCCAGCTGCTCCCCCTTCTTTGAATCTTTCCTCTCTTTAATTCGTACTGTGGTCAGTCCTGCAGAAGCGATATGCTACCACCTGTCCATGTTACCATTGTCTGAGTTACTTCAATGACGATTTCCTCGAGATTTCAAATAAATATCGCCGAGTGACGAGGCATTTGGCTACCTTAAGAGAGTCATAGTTACTGCTGCCAGCTGCGCGACGTACTTTGCATCTTTCCACTCTTTAATTATTACTGTGGTCAGTCCTGCAGGAGCAATATGCCATTACATGTAACCCTTAACGTTGTCTGAGCTACCTTAACGAAGATATCCTCGAGTTCTCAAAAAAAAATTTCACGTGGTGACGAGGCATTTGGCTACCTTAAGAGAGTCATAGTACCCCTTGCCTGCTGCTCCCACTTTTCTAAGCGTTTCTATCAATCTTGCTATGGCCTGTCCTACGGAACCGATGTGCCACTATATGTCCACGATAACGTCGTCACTGTTACTCCCACTACGAGTCTCTCGAGTTAGCAAATGTACCTCGCCGGATGACGAGGCATTTGGGTACCTTAAGGGAGTCATACTTACTGCAGCCAGCTGCTCCCCCTTCTCTGAATCTGTCCTCTCTTTAATTTGTACTGTGGTCAGTCCTGCAGAAGCGATATGCCACCACCTGTCTATGTTACCGTTGTCTGAGTTACTTCAATGACGATTTCCTCGAGTTTTAAAATAAATATCGCCGAGTGAATATGCATTTGGCTACCATAAGAGAGTAATAGTTACTGCTGCCAGCTGCTCGACGTACTTTGCATCTTTCCACTCTTTAATTATTACTGTGGTCAGTCCCGCCGGAGCAATATGCCATTACATGTAAACCTTAACGTTGTCTGAGCTAGCTTAACGAAGATATCCTCGAGTTTTCAAAAAACATTTCTCATGGTGACGAGGCATTTGGCTACCTTAAGAGAGTCATAGTACCCCTGCCTGCTGCTCCCACTTTTCTAAGCGTTTCTATCATTCTTGCTATGGCCTGTCCTACGGAACCGATGTGCCACTATATGTCCACGTTAACGTCGTCACTCTTACTCCCACTACGAGTCTCTCGAGTTAGCAAATGTACCTCGCCGGATGACGAGGCATTTGGCTACCTTAAGGGAGTCGTTGTTACTGCAGCCAGCTGCTCCCCCTTCTTTGAATCTTTCCTCTCTTTAATTCGTACTGTGGTCAGTTCTGCAGAAGCGATATGCCACCACCTGTCCATGTTACCGTTGTCTGAGTTACTTCAATGACGATTTCCTCGAGATTTCAAATAAATATCGCCGAGTGACGAGGCATTTGGCTACCTTAAGAGAGTCATAGTTACTGCTGCCAGCTGCGCGACGTACTTTGCATCTTTCCACTCTTTAATTATTACTGTGGTCACTCCTGCATGAGCAATATGCCATTACATGTAACCCTTAACGTTGTCTGAGCTACCTTAACGAAGATATCCCCGAGTTCTCAAAAAAAATTTCACATGGTGACGAGGCATTTGGCTACCTTAAGAGAGTCATAGTACCCCTGCCTGCTGCTCCCACTTTTCTAAGCGTTTCTATCATTCTTGCTATGGCCTGTCCTACGGAACCGATGTGCCACTATATGTCCACGTTAACGTCGTCACTGTTACTCCCACTACGAGTCTCTCGAGTTAGCAAATGTACCTCGCCGGATGACGAGGCATTTGGGTACCTTAAGAGAGTCGTAGTAACTGCTGCCAGCTGCTCGACGTACTTTGCATCTTTCCACTCTTTAATTATTACTGTGGTCAGTCCTGCCGGAGCAATATGCCATTACATGTAAACGTTAACGTTGTCTGAGCTACCTTAACGAAGATATCCTCGAGTTTTCAAAAAACATTTCACATGGTGACGAGGCATTTGGCTACCTTAAGAGAGTCATAGTACCCCTGCCTGCTGCTCCCACTTTTCTAAGCGTTTCTATCATTCTTGCTATGGCCTGTCCTACGGAACCGATGTGCCCCTATATGTCCACGTTAACGTCGTCACTGTTACTCCCACTACGAGCCTCTCGAGTTAGCAAATGTACCTCGCCCGTTGACGAGGCATTTGGCTACCTTAAGGGAGTCATTGTTACTGCAGCCAGCTGCTCCCCCTTCTTTGAATCTTTCCTCTCTTTAATTCGTACTGTGGTCAGTTCTGCAGAAGCGATATGCCACCACCTGTCCATGTTACCGTTGTCTGTGTTACTTCAATGACGATTTCCTCGAGATTTCAAATAAATATCGCCGAGTGACGAGGCATTTGGCTACCTTAAGAGAGTCATAGTTACTGCTGCCAGCTGCGTGACGTACTTTGCATCTTTCCACTCTTTAATTATTACTGTGGTCAGTCCTGCCGGAGCAATATGCCATTACATGTAAACCTTAACGTTGTCTGAGCTACCTTAACGAAGATATCCTCGAGTTTTCAAAAAACATTTCACATGGTGACGAGGCATTTGGCTACCTTAAGAGAGTCATAGTACCCCTGCCTGCTGCTCCCACTTTTCTAAGCGTTTCTATCATTCTTGCTATGGCCTGTCCTACGGAACCGATGTGCCACTATATGTCCACGTTAACGTCGTCACTGTTACTACCACAACGAGTCTCTCGAGTTAGCAAATGAACCTCGCCGGATGACGATGCATTTGGGTACCTTAAGGGAGTCATAGTTACTGCAGCCAGCTGCTCCCCCTTCTTTGAATCTGTCCTCTCTTTAATTTGTACTGTGGTCAGTCCTGCAGAAGCGATACGCCACCACCTGTCCATGTTACCGTTGTCTGAGTTACTTCAACGACGATTTCCTCGAGTTTTCAAATTAATTTCGCCGAGTGACGAGGCATTTGGCTACCTTAAGAGAGTCATAGTTACTGCTGCCAGCTGCGCGACGTACTTTGCATCTTTCCAGTCTTTAATTTTTACTGTGGTCATTCCTGCTGGAGCAATATGCCATTACATGTAACCCTTAACGTTGTCTGAGCTACCTTAACGAAGATATCCTCGAGTTTTCAAAAAACATTTCACATGGTGACGAGGCATTTGGCTACCTTAAGAGAGTCATAGTACCCCTGCCTGCTGCTCCCACTTTTCTAAGCGTTTCTATCATTCTTGCTATGGCCTGTCCTACGGAACCGATGTGCCACTATATGTCCACGTTAACGTCGTCACTGTTACTCCCACTACGAGTCTCTCGAGTTAGCAAATGTACCTCGCCGGATGACGAGGCATTTGGCTACCTTAAGGGAGTCGTTGTTACTGCAGCCAGCTGCTCCCCCTTCTTTGAATCTTTCCTCTCTTTAATTCGTACTGTGGTCAGTCCTGCAGAAGCGATATGCCACCACCTGTCCATGTTACCGTTGTCTGAGTTACTTCAATGACGATTTCCTCGAGATTTCAAATTAATTTCGCCGAGTGACGAGGCATTTGGCTACCTTAAGAGAGTCATAGTTACTGCTGCCAGCTGCGCGACGTACTTTGCATCTTTCCAGTCTTTAATTTTTACTGTGGTCATTCCTGCTGGAGCAATATGCCATTACATGTAACCCTTAACGTTGTCTGAGCTACCTTAACGAAGATATCCTCGAGTTCTCAAAAAAAATTTCACATGGTGACGAGGAATTTGGCTACCTTAAGAGAGTCATAGTACCCCTGCCTGCTGCTCCCACTTTTCTAAGCGTTTCTACCATTCTTGCTATGGCCTGTCCTACGGAACCGATGTGCCACTATATGTCCACGTTAACGTCGTCACTGTTACTCCCACTACGAGTCTCTCGAGTTAGCAAATGTACCTCGCCGGATGACGAGGTATTTGGGTACCTTAAGGGAGTCATACTTACTGCAGCCAGCTGCTCCCCCTTCTCTGAATCTGTCCTCTCTTTAATTTGTACTGTGGTCAGTCCTGCAGAAGCGATATGCCACCACCTGTCTATGTTACCGTTGTCTGAGTTACTTCAATGACGATTACCTCGAGTTTTAAAATAAATATCGCCGAGTGAATATGCATTTGGCTACCTTAAGAGAGTCATAGTTACTGCTGCCAGCTGCGCGACGTACTTTGCATCTTTCCACTCTTTAATTATTACTGTGGTCAGTCCTGCAGGAGCAATATGCCATTACATGTAACCCTTAACGTTGTCTGAGCTACCTTAACGAAGATATCCTCGAGTTCTCAAAAAAAAATTTCACATGGTGACGAGGCATTTGGCTACCTTAAGAGAGTCATAGTACCCCTTGCCTGCTGCTCCCACTTTTCTAAGCGTTTCTATCAATCTTGCTATGGCCTGTCCTACGGAACCGATGTGCCACTATATGTCCACGATAACGTCGTCACTGTTACTCCCACTACGAGTCTCTCGAGTTAGCAAATGTACCTCGCCGGATGACGAGGCATTTGGGTACCTTAAGGGAGTCATACTTACTGCAGCCAGCTGCTCCCCCTTCTCTGAATCTGTCCTCTCTTTAATTTGTACTGTGGTCAGTCCTGCAGAAGCTATATGCCACCACCTGTCTATGTTACCGTTGTCTGAGTTACTTCAATGACGATTTCCTCGAGTTTTAAAATAAATATCGCCGAGTGAATATGCATTTGGCTACCATAAGAGTGTAATAGTTACTGCTGCCAGCTGCTCGACGTACTTTGCATCTTTCCACTCTTTAATTATTACTGTGGTCAGTCCCGCCGGAGCAATATGCCATTACATGTAAACCTTAACGTTGTCTGAGCTAGCTTAACGAAGATATCCTCGAGTTTTCAAAAAACATTTCTCATGGTGACGAGGCATTTGGCTACCTTAAGAGAGTCATAGTACCCCTGCCTGCTGCTCCCACTTTTCTAAGCGTTTCTATCATTCTTGCTATGGCCTGTCCTACGGAACCGATGTGCCACTATATGTCCACGTTAACGTCGTCACTCTTACTCCCACTACGAGTCTCTCGAGTTAGCAAATGTACCTCGCCGGATGACGAGGCATTTGGCTACCTTAAGGGAGTCGTTGTTACTGCAGCCAGCTGCTCCCCCTTCTTTGAATCTTTCCTCTCTTTAATTCGTACTGTGGTCAGTTCTGCAGAAGCGATATGCCACCACCTGTCCATGTTACCGTTGTCTGAGTTACTTCAATGACGATTTCCTCGAGATTTCAAATAAATATCGCCGAGTGACGAGGCATTTGGCTACCTTAAGAGAGTCATAGTTACTGCTGCCAGCTGCGCGACGTACTTTGCATCTTTCCACTCTTTAATTATTACTGTGGTCAGTCCTGCAGGAGCAATATGCCATTACATGTAACCCTTAACGTTGTCTGAGCTACCTTAACGAAGATATCCTCGAGTTCTCAAAAAAAATTTCACATGGTGACGAGGCATTTGGCTACCTTAAGAGAGTCATAGTACCCCTGCCTGCTGCTCCCACTTTTCTAAGCGTTTCTATCATTCCTGCTATGGCCTGTCCTACGGAACCGATGTGCCACTATATGTCCACGCTAACGTCGTCACTGTTACTCCCACTACGAGTCTCTCGAGTTAGCAAATGTACCTCGCCGGATGACGAGGCATTTGGGTACCTTAAGAGAGTCGTAGTAACTGCTGCCAGCTGCTCGACGTACTTTGCATCTTTCCACTCTTTAATTATTACTGTGGTCAGTCCTGCCGGAGCAATATGCCATTACATGTAAACGTTAACGTTGTCTGAGCTACCTTAACGAAGATATCCTCGAGTTTTCAAAAAACATTTCACATGGTGACGAGGCATTTGGCTACCTTAAGAGAGTCATAGTACCCCTGCCTGCTGCTCCCACTTTTCTAAGCGTTTCTATCATTCTTGCTATGGCCTGTCCTACGGAACCGATGTGCCCCTATATGTCCACGTTAACGTCGTCACTGTTACTCCCACTACGAGCCTCTCGAGTTAGCAAATGTACCTCGCCCGTTGACGAGGCATTTGGCTACCTTAAGGGAGTCATTGTTACTGCAGCCAGCTGCTCCCCCTTCTTTGAATCTTTCCTCTCTTTAATTCGTACTGTGTTCAGTTCTGCAGAAGCGATATGCCACCACCTGTCCATGTTACCGTTGTCTGTGTTACTTCAATGACGATTTCCTCGAGATTTCAAATAAATATCGCCGAGTGACGAGGCATTTGGCTACCTTAAGAGAGTCATAGTTACTGCTGCCAGCTGCGTGACGTACTTTGCATCTTTCCACTCTTTAATTATTACTGTGGTCAGTCCTGCCGGAGCAATATGCCATTACATGTAAACCTTAACGTTGTCTGAGCTACCTTAACGAAGATATCCTCGAGTTTTCAAAAAACATTTCACATGGTGACGAGGCATTTGGCTACCTTAAGAGAGTCATAGTACCCCTGCCTGCTGCTCCCACTTTTCTAAGCGTTTCTATCATTCTTGCTATGGCCTGTCCTACGGAACCGATGTGCCACTATATGTCCACGTTAACGTCGTCACTGTTACTACCACAACGAGTCTCTCGAGTTAGCAAATGAACCTCGCCGGATGACGATGCATTTGGGTACCTTAAGGGAGTCATAGTTACTGCAGCCAGCTGCTCCCCCTTCTTTGAATCTGTCCTCTCTTTAATTTGTACTGTGGTCAGTCCTGCAGAAGCGATACGCCACCACCTGTCCATGTTACCGTTGTCTGAGTTACTTCAACGACGATTTCCTCGAGTTTTCAAATTAATTTCGCCGAGTGACGAGGCATTTGGCTACCTTAAGAGAATCATAGTTACTGCTGCCAGCTGCGCGACGTACTTTGCATCTTTCCAGTCTTTAATTTTTACTGTGGTCATTCCTGCTGGAGCAATATGCCATTACATGTAACCCTTAACGTTGTCTGAGCTACCTTAACGAAGATATCCTCGAGTTCTCAAAAAAAATTTCACATGGTGACGAGGCATTTGGCTTCCTTAAGAGAGTCATAGTACCCCTGCCTGCTGCTCCCACTTTTCTAAGCGTTTCTATCATTCTTGCTATGGCCTGTCCTACGGAACCGATGTGCCACTATATGTCCACGTTAACGTCGTCACTGTTACTCCCACTACGAGTCTCTCGAGTTAGCAAATGTACCTCGCCGGATGACGAGGTATTTGGGTACCTTAAGGGAGTCATACTTACTGCAGCCAGCTGCTCCCCCTTCTCTGAATCTGTCCTCTCTTTAATTTGTACTGTGGTCAGTCCTGCAGAAGCGATATGCCACCACCTGTCTATGTTACCGTTGTCTGAGTTACTTCAATGACGATTACCTCGAGTTTTAAAATAAATATCGCCGAGTGAATATGCATTTGGCTACCATAAGAGAGTAATAGTTACTGCTGCCAGCTGCTCGACGTACTTTGCATCTTTCCACTCTTTAATTATTACTGTGGTCAGTCCCGCCGGAGCAATATGCCATTACATGTAAACCTTAACGTTGTCTGAGCTACCTTAACGAAGATATCCTCGAGTTTTCAAAAAACATTTCACATGGAGACGAGGCATTTGGCTACCTTAAGAGAGTCATAGTACCCCTGCCTGCTGCTCCCACTTTTCTAAGCGTTTCTATCATTCTTGCTATGGCCTGTCCTACGGAACCGATGTGCCACTATATGTCCACGTTAACGTCGTCACTGTTACTCCCACTACGAGTCTCTCGAGTTAGCAAATGTACCTCGCCGGATGACGAGGCATTTGGCTACCTTAAGGGAGTCGTTGTTACTGCAGCCAGCTGCTCCCCCTTCTTTGAATCTTTCCTCTCTTTAATTCGTACTGTGGTCAGTCCTGCAGAAGCGATATGCCACCACCTGTCCATGTTACCGTTGTCTGAGTTACTTCAATGACGATTTCCTCGAGATTTCAAATTAATTTCGCCGAGTGACGAGGCATTTGGCTACCTTAAGAGAGTCATAGTTACTGCTGCCAGCTGCGCGACGTACTTTGCATCTTTCCAGTCTTTAATTTTTACTGTGGTCATTCCTGCTGGAGCAATATGCCATTACATGTAACCCTTAACGTTGTCTGAGCTACCTTAACGAAGATATCCTCGAGTTCTCAAAAAAAATTTCACATGGTGACGAGGCATTTGGCTACCTTAAGAGAGTCATAGTACCCCTGCCTGCTGCTCCCACTTTTCTAAGCGTTTCTACCATTCTTGCTATGGCCTGTCCTACGGAACCGATGTGCCACTATATGTCCACGTTAACGTCGTCACTGTTACTCCCACTACGAGTCTCTCGAGTTAGCAAATGTACCTCGCCGGATGACGAGGTATTTGGGTACCTTAAGGGAGTCATACTTACTGCAGCCAGCTGCTCCCCCTTCTCTGAATCTGTCCTCTCTTTAATTTGTACTGTGGTCAGTCCTGCAGAAGCGATATGCCACCACCTGTCTATGTTACCGTTGTCTGAGTTACTTCAATGACGATTACCTCGAGTTTTAAAGTAAATATCGCCGAGTGAATATGCATTTGGCTACCATAAGAGAGTAATAGTTACTGCTGCCAGCTGCTCGACGTACTTTGCATCTTTCCACTCTTTAATTATTACTGTGGTCAGTCCCGCCGGAGCAATATGCCATTACATGTAAACCTTAACGTTGTCTGAGCTACCTTAACGAAGATATCCTCGAGTTTTCAAAAAACATTTCACATGGTGACGAGGCATTTGGCTACCTTAAGAGAGTCATAGTACCCCTGCCTGCTGCTCCCACTTTTCTAAGCGTTTCTATCATTCTTGCTATGGCCTGTCCTACGGAACCGATGTGCCACTATATGTCCACGTTAACGTCGTCACTGTTACTCCCACTACGAGTCTCTCGAGTTAGCAAATGTACCTCGCCGGATGACGAGGCATTTGGCTACCTTAAGGGAGTCGTTGTTACTGCAGCCAGCTGCTCCCCCTTCTTTGAATCTTTCCTCTCTTTAATTCGTACTGTGGTCAGTCCTGCAGAAGCGATATGCCACCACCTGTCCATGTTACCGTTGTCTGAGTTACTTCAATGACGATTTCCTCGAGATTTCAAATAAATATCGCCGAGTGACGAGGCATTTGGCTACCTTAAGAGAGTCATAGTTACTGCTGCCAGCTGCGCGACGTACTTTGCATCTTTCCACTCTTCAATTATTACTGTGGTCAGTCCTGCAGGAGCAATATGCCATTACATGTAACCCTTAACGTTGTCTGAGCTACCTTAACGATGATATCCTCGAGTTCTCAAAAAAAATTTCACATGGTGACGAGGCATTTGGCTACCTTAAGAGAGTCATAGTACCCCTGCCTGCTGCTCCCACTTTTCTAAGCGTTTCTATCATTCTTGCTATGGCCTGTCCTACGAAACCAATGTGCCACTATATGTCCACGTTAACGTCGTCACTGTTACTCCCACTACGAGTCTCTCGAGTTAGCAAATGTACCTCGCCGGATGACGAGGCATTTGGGTACCTTAAGGGAGTCATTGTTACTGCAGCCAGCTGCTCCCCCTTCTTTGAATCTTTCCTCTCTTTAATTCGTACTGTGGTCAGTCCTGCAGAAGCGATATGCTACCACCTGTCCATGTTACCGTTGTCTGAGTTACTTCAACGATGATTTCCTCGAGATTTCAAATAAATATCGCCGAGTGACGAGGCATTTGGCTACCTTAAGAGAGTCATAGTTACTGCTGCCAGCTGCGCGACGTACTTTGCATCTTTCCACTCTTTAATTATTACTGTGGTCAGTCCTGCAGGAGCAATATGCCATTACATGTAACCCTTAACGTTGTCTGAGCTACCTTAACGAAGATATCCTCGAGTTCTCAAAAAAAAATTTCACATGGTGACGACGCATTTGGCTACCTTAAGAGAGTCATAGTACCCCTTGCCTGCTGCTCCCACTTTTCTAAGCGTTTCTATCAATCTTGCTATGGCCTGTCCTACGGAACCGATGTGCCACTATATGTCCACGATAACGTCGTCACTGTTACTCCCACTACGAGTCTCTCGAGTTAGCAAATGTACCTCGCCGGATGACGAGGCATTTGGGTACCTTAAGGGAGTCATACTTACTGCAGCCAGCTGCTCCCCCTTCTCTGAATCTGTCCTCTCTTTAATTTGTACTGTGGTCAGTCCTGCAGAAGCTATATGCCACCACCTGTCTATCTTACCGTTGTCTGAGTTACTTCAATGACGATTTCCTCGAGTTTTAAAATAAATATCGCCGAGTGAATATGCATTTGGCTACCATAAGAGTGTAATAGTTACTGCTGCCAGCTGCTCGACGTACTTTGCATCTTTCCACTCTTTAATTATTACTGTGGTCAGTCCCGCCGGAGCAATATGCCATTACATGTAAACCTTAACGTTGTCTGAGCTAGCTTAACGAAGATATCCTCGAGTTTTCAAAAAACATTTCTCATGGTGACGAGGCATTTGGCTACCTTAAGAGAGTCATAGTACCCCTGCCTGCTGCTCCCACTTTTCTAAGCGTTTCTATCATTCTTGCTATGGCCTGTCCTACGGAACCGATGTGCCACTATATGTCCACGTTAACGTCGTCACTCTTACTCCCACTACGAGTCTCTCGAGTTAGCAAATGTACCTCGCCGGATGACGAGGCATTTGGCTACCTTAAGGGAGTCGTTGTTACTGCAGCCAGCTGCTCCCCCTTCTTTGAATCTTTCCTCTCTTTAATTCGTACTGTGGTCAGTCCTGCAGAAGCGATATGCCACCACCTGTCCATGTTACCGTTGTCTGAGTTACTTCAATGACGATTTCCTCGAGATTTCAAATAAATATCGCCGAGTGACGAGGCATTTGGCTACCTTAAGAGAGTCATAGTTACTGCTGCCAGCTGCGCGACGTACTTTGCATCTTTCCACTCTTCAATTATTACTGTGGTCAGTCCTGCAGGAGCAATATGCCATTACATGTAACCCTTAACGTTGTCTGAGCTACCTTAACGATGATATCCTCGAGTTCTCAAAAAAAATTTCACATGGTGACGAGGCATTTGGCTACCTTAAGAGAGTCATAGTACCCCTGCCTGCTGCTCCCACTTTTCTAAGCGTTTCTATCATTCTTGCTATGGCCTGTCCTACGAAACCAATGTGCCACTATATGTCCACGTTAACGTCGTCACTGTTACTCCCACTACGAGTCTCTCGAGTTAGCAAATGTACCTCGCCGGATGACGAGGCATTTGGGTACCTTAAGGGAGTCATTGTTACTGCAGCCAGCTGCTCCCCCTTCTTTGAATCTTTCCTCTCTTTAATTCGTACTGTGGTCAGTCCTGCAGAAGCGATATGCTACCACCTGTCCATGTTACCGTTGTCTGAGTTACTTCAACGATGATTTCCTCGAGATTTCAAATAAATATCGCCGAGTGACGAGGCATTTGGCTACCTTAAGAGAGTCATAGTTACTGCTGCCAGCTGCGCGACGTACTTTGCATCTTTCCACTCTTTAATTATTACTGTGGTCAGTCCTGCAGGAGCAATATGCCATTACATGTAACCCTTAACGTTGTCTGAGCTACCTTAACGAAGATATCCTCGAGTTCTCAAAAAAAAATTTCACATGGTGACGACGCATTTGGCTACCTTAAGAGAGTCATAGTACCCCTTGCCTGCTGCTCCCACTTTTCTAAGCGTTTCTATCAATCTTGCTATGGCCTGTCCTACGGAACCGATGTGCCACTATATGTCCACGATAACGTCGTCACTGTTACTCCCACTACGAGTCTCTCGAGTTAGCAAATGTACCTCGCCGGATGACGAGGCATTTGGGTACCTTAAGGGAGTCATACTTACTGCAGCCAGCTGCTCCCCCTTCTCTGAATCTGTCCTCTCTTTAATTTGTACTGTGGTCAGTCCTGCAGAAGCTATATGCCACCACCTGTCTATCTTACCGTTGTCTGAGTTACTTCAATGACGATTTCCTCGAGTTTTAAAATAAATATCGCCGAGTGAATATGCATTTGGCTACCATAAGAGTGTAATAGTTACTGCTGCCAGCTGCTCGACGTACTTTGCATCTTTCCACTCTTTAATTATTACTGTGGTCAGTCCCGCCGGAGCAATATGCCATTACATGTAAACCTTAACGTTGTCTGAGCTAGCTTAACGAAGATATCCTCGAGTTTTCAAAAAACATTTCTCATGGTGACGAGGCATTTGGCTACCTTAAGAGAGTCATAGTACCCCTGCCTGCTGCTCCCACTTTTCTAAGCGTTTCTATCATTCTTGCTATGGCCTGTCCTACGGAACCGATGTGCCACTATATGTCCACGTTAACGTCGTCACTCTTACTCCCACTACGAGTCTCTCGAGTTAGCAAATGTACCTCGCCGGATGACGAGGCATTTGGCTACCTTAAGGGAGTCGTTGTTACTGCAGCCAGCTGCTCCCCCTTCTTTGAATCTTTCCTCTCTTTAATTCGTACTGTGGTCAGTTCTGCAGAAGCGATATGCCACCACCTGTCCATGTTACCGTTGTCTGAGTTACTTCAATGACGATTTCCTCGAGATTTCAAATAAATATCGCCGAGTGACGAGGCATTTGGCTACCTTAAGAGAGTCATAGTTACTGCTGCCAGCTGCGCGACGTACTTTGCATCTTTCCAGTCTTTAATTTTTACTGTGGTCATTCCTGCTGGAGCAATATGCCATTACATGTAACCCTTAACGTTGTCTGAGCTACCTTAACGAAGATATCCTCGAGTTCTCAAAAAAAATTTCACATGGTGACGAGGCATTTGGCTACCTTAAGAGAGTCATAGTACCCCTGCCTGCTGCTCCCACTTTTCTAAGCGTTTCTACCATTCTTGCTATGGCCTGTCCTACGGAACCGATGTGCCACTATATGTCCACGTTAACGTCGTCACTGTTACTCCCACTACGAGTCTCTCGAGTTAGCAAATGTACCTCGCCGGATGACGAGGTATTTGGGTACCTTAAGGGAGTCATACTTACTGCAGCCAGCTGCTCCCCCTTCTCTGAATCTGTCCTCTCTTTAATTTGTACTGTGGTCAGTCCTGCAGAAGCGATATGCCACCACCTGTCTATGTTACCGTTGTCTGAGTTACTTCAATGACGATTACTTCGAGTTTTAAAATAAATATCGCCGAGTGAATATGCATTTGGCTACCATAAGAGAGTAATAGTTACTGCTGCCAGCTGCTCGACGTACTTTGCATCTTTCCACTCTTTAATTATTACTGTGGTCAGTCCCGCCGGAGCAATATGCCATTACATGTAAACCTTAACGTTGTCTGAGCTACCTTAACGAAGATATCCTCGAGTTTTCAAAAAACATTTCACATGGTGACGAGGCATTTGGCTACCTTAAGAGAGTCATAGTACCCCTGCCTGCTGCTCCCACTTTTCTAAGCGTTTCTATCATTCTTGCTATGGCCTCTCCTACGGAACCGATGTGCCACTATATGTCCACGTTAACGTCGTCACTGTTACTCCCACTACGAGTCTCTCGAGTTAGCAAATGTACCTCGCCGGATGACGAGGCATTTGGCTACCTTAAGGGAGTCGTTGTTACTGCAGCCAGCTGCTCCCCCTTCTTTGAATCTTTCCTCTCTTTAATTCGTACTGTGGTCAGTCCTGCAGAAGCGATATGCCACCACCTGTCCATGTTACCGTTGTCTGAGTTACTTCAATGACGATTTCCTCGAGATTTCAAATAAATATCGCCGAGTGACGAGGCATTTGGCTACCTTAAGAGAGTCATAGTTACTGCTGCCAGCTGCGCGACGTACTTTGCATCTTTCCACTCTTCAATTATTACTGTGGTCAGTCCTGCAGGAGCAATATGCCATTACATGTAACCCTTAACGTTGTCTGAGCTACCTTAACGAAGATATGCTCGAGTTCTCAAAAAAAATTTCACATGGTGACGAGGCATTTGGCTACCTTAAGAGAGTCATAGTACCCCTGCCTGCTGCTCCCACTTTTCTAAGCGTTTCTATCATTCTTGCTATGGCCTGTCCTACGAAACCGATGTGCCACTATATGTCCACGTTAACGTCGTCACTGTTACTCCCACTACGAGTCTCTCGAGTTAGCAAATGTACCTCGCCGGATGACGAGGCATTTGGGTACCTTAAGGGAGTCATTGTTACTGCAGCCAGCTGCTCCCCCTTCTTTGAATCTTTCCTCTCTTTAATTCGTACTGTGGTCAGTCCTGCAGAAGCGATATGCTACCACCTGTCCATGTTACCGTTGTCTGAGTTACTTCAATGACGATTTCCTCGAGATTTCAAATAAATATCGCCGAGTGACGAGGCATTTGGCTACCTTAAGAGAGTCATAGTTACTGCTGCCAGCTGCGCGACGTACTTTGCATCTTTCCACTCTTTAATTATTACTGTGGTCAGTCCTGCAGGAGCAATATGCCATTACATGTAACCCTTAACGTTGTCTGAGCTACCTTAACGAAGATATCCTCGAGTTCTCAAAAAAAAATTTCACATGGTGACGAGGCATTTGGCTACCTTAAGAGAGTCATAGTACCCCTTGCCTGCTGCTCCCACTTTTCTAAGCGTTTCTATCAATCTTGCTATGGCCTGTCCTACGGAACCGATGTGCCACTATATGTCCACGATAACGTCGTCACTGTTACTCCCACTACGAGTCTCTCGAGTTAGCAAATGTACCTCGCCGGATGACGAGGCATTTGGGTACCTTAAGGGAGTCATACTTACTGCAGCCAGCTGCTCCCCCTTCTCTGAATCTGTCCTCTCTTTAATTTGTACTGTGGTCAGTCCTGCAGAAGCTATATGCCACCACCTGTCTATGTTACCGTTGTCTGAGTTACTTCAATGACGATTTCCTCGAGTTTTAAAATAAATATCGCCGAGTGAATATGCATTTGGCTACCATAAGAGTGTAATAGTTACTGCTGCCAGCTGCTCGACGTACTTTGCATCTTTCCACTCTTTAATTATTACTGTGGTCAGTCCCGCCGGAGCAATATGCCATTACATGTAAACCTTAACGTTGTCTGAGCTAGCTTAACGAAGATATCCTCGAGTTTTCAAAAAACATTTCTCATGGTGACGAGGCATTTGGCTACCTTAAGAGAGTCATAGTACCCCTGCCTGCTGCTCCCACTTTTCTAAGCGTTTCTATCATTCTTGCTATGGCCTGTCCTACGGAACCGATGTGCCACTATATGTCCACGTTAACGTCGTCACTCTTACTCCCACTACGAGTCTCTCGAGTTAGCAAATGTACCTCGCCGGATGACGAGGCATTTGGCTACCTTAAGGGAGTCGTTGTTACTGCAGCCAGCTGCTCCCCCTTCTTTGAATCTTTCCTCTCTTTAATTCGTACTGTGGTCAGTTCTGCAGAAGCGATATGCCACCACCTGTCCATGTTACCGTTGTCTGAGTTACTTCAATGACGATTTCCTCGAGATTTCAAATAAATATCGCCGAGTGACGAGGCATTTGGCTACCTTAAGAGAGTCATAGTTACTGCTGCCAGCTGCGCGACGTACTTTGCATCTTTCCACTCTTTAATTATTACTGTGGTCAGTCCTGCAGGAGCAATATGCCATTACATGTAACCCTTAACGTTGTCTGAGCTACCTTAACGAAGATATCCTCGAGTTCTCAAAAAAAATTTCACATGGTGACGAGGCATTTGGCTACCTTAAGAGAGTCATAGTACCCCTGCCTGCTGCTCCCACTTTTCTAAGCGTTTCTATCATTCCTGCTATGGCCTGTCCTACGGAACCGATGTGCCACTATATGTCCACGTTAACGTCGTCACTGTTACTCCCACTACGAGTCTCTCGAGTTAGCAAATGTACCTCGCCGGATGACGAGGCATTTGGCTCCCTTAAGGGAGTCATTGTTACTGCAGCCAGCTGCTCCCCCTTCTTTGAATCTTTCCTCTCTTTAATTCGTACTGTGGTCAGTCCTGCAGAAGCGATATGCTACCACCTGTCCATGTTACCGTTGTCTGAGTTACTTCAATGACGATTTCCTCGAGATTTCAAATAAATATCGCCGAGTGACGAGGCATTTGGCTACCTTAAGAGAGTCATAGTTACTGCTGCCAGCTGCGCGACGTACTTTGCATCTTTCCACTCTTTAATTATTACTGTGGTCAGTCCTGCAGGAGCAATATGCCATTACATGTAACCCTTAACGTTGTCTGAGCTACCTTAACGAAGATATCCTCGAGTTCTCAAAAAAAAATTTCACATGGTGACGAGGCATTTGGCTACCTTAAGAGAGTCATAGTACCCCTTGCCTGCTGCTCCCACTTTTCTAAGCGTTTCTATCAATCTTGCTATGGCCTGTCCTACGGAACCGATGTGCCACTATATGTCCACGATAACGTCGTCACTGTTACTCCCACTACGAGTCTCTCGAGTTAGCAGATGTACCTCGCCGGATGACGAGGCATTTGGGTACCTTAAGGGAGTCATACTTACTGCAGCCAGCTGCTCCCCCTTCTCTGAATCTGTCCTCTCTTTAATTTGTACTGTGGTCAGTCCTGCAGATGCTATATGCCACCACCTGTCTATGTTACCGTTGTCTGAGTTACTTCAATGACGATTTCCTCGAGTTTTAAAATAAATATCGCCGAGTGAATATGCATTTGGCTACCATAAGAGTGTAATAGTTACTGCTGCCAGCTGCTCGACGTACTTTGCATCTTTCCACTCTTTAATTATTACTGTGGTCAGTCCCGCCGGAGCAATATGCCATTACATGTAAACCTTAACGTTGTCTGAGCTAGCTTAACGAAGATATCCTCGAGTTTTCAAAAAACATTTCTCATGGTGACGAGGCATTTGGCTACCTTAAGAGAGTCATAGTACCCCTGCCTGCTGCTCCCACTTTTCTAAGCGTTTCTATCATTCTTGCTATGGCCTGTCCTACGGAACCGATGTGCCACTATATGTCCACGTTAACGTCGTCACTCTTACTCCCACTACGAGTCTCTCGAGTTAGCAAATGTACCTCGCCGGATGACGAGGCATTTGGCTACCTTAAGGGAGTCGTTGTTACTGCAGCCAGCTGCTCCCCCTTCTTTGAATCTTTCCTCTCTTTAATTCGTACTGTGGTCAGTTCTGCAGAAGCGATATGCCACCACCTGTCCATGTTACCGTTGTCTGAGTTACTTCAATGACGATTTCCTCGAGATTTCAAATAAATATCGCCGAGTGACGAGGCATTTGGCTACCTTAAGAGAGTCATAGTTACTGCTGCCAGCTGCGCGACGTACTTTGCATCTTTCCACTCTTTAATTATTACTGTGGTCAGTCCTGCAGGAGCAATATGCCATTACATGTAACCCTTAACGTTGTCTGAGCTACCTTAACGAAGATATCCTCGAGTTCTCAAAAAAAATTTCACATGGTGACGAGGCATTTGGCTACCTTAAGAGAGTCATAGTACCCCTGCCTGCTGCTCCCACTTTTCTAAGCGTTTCTATCATTCCTGCTATGGCCTGTCCTACGGAACCGATGTGCCACTATATGTCCACGTTAACGTCGTCACTGTTACTCCCACTACGAGTCTCTCGAGTTAGCAAATGTACCTCGCCGGATGACGAGGCATTTGGGTACCTTAAGAGAGTCGTAGTAACTGCTGCCAGCTGCTCGACGTACTTTGCATCTTTCCACTCTTTAATTATTACTGTGGTCAGTCCTGCCGGAGCAATATGCCATTACATGTAAACGTTAACGTTGTCTGAGCTACCTTAACGAAGATATCCTCGAGTTTTCAAAAAACATTTCACATGGTGACGAGGCATTTGGCTACCTTAAGAGAGTCATAGTACCCCTGCCTGCTGCTCCCACTTTTCTAAGCGTTTCTATCATTCTTGCTATGGCCTGTCCTACGGAACCGATGTGCCCCTATATGTCCACGTTAACGTCGTCACTGTTACTCCCACTACGAGCCTCTCGAGTTAGCAAATGTACCTCGCCCGTTGACGAGGCATTTGGCTACCTTAAGGGAGTCATTGTTACTGCAGCCAGCTGCTCCCCCTTCTTTGAATCTTTCCTCTCTTTAATTCGTACTGTGGTCAGTTCTGCAGAAGCGATATGCCACCACCTGTCCATGTTACCGTTGTCTGAGTTACTTCAATGACGATTTCCTCGAGATTTCAAATAAATATCGCCGAGTGACGAGGCATTTGGCTACTTTAAGAGAGTCATAGTTACTGCTGCCAGCTGCGCGACGTACTTTGCATCTTTCCACTCTTTAATTATTACTGTGGTCAGTCCTGCCGGAGCAATATGCCATTACATGTAAACCTTAACGTTGTCTGAGCTACCTTAACGAAGATATCCTCGAGTTTTCAAAAAACATTTCACATGGTGACGAGGCATTTGGCTACCTTAAGAGAGTCATAGTACCCCTGCCTGCTGCTCCCACTTTTCTAAGCGTTTCTATCATTCCTGCTATGGCCTGTCCTACGGAACCGATGTGCCACTATATGTCCACGTTAACGTCGTCACTGTTACTCCCACTACGAGTCTCTCGAGTTAGCAAATGTACCTCGCCGGATGACGAGGCATTTGGGTACCTTAAGAGAGTCGTAGTAACTGCTGCCAGCTGCTCGACGTACTTTGCATCTTTCCACTCTTTAATTATTACTGTGGTCAGTCCTGCCGGAGCAATATGCCATTACATGTAAACGTTAACGTTGTCTGAGCTACCTTAACGAAGATATCCTCGAGTTTTCAAAAAACATTTCACATGGTGACGAGGCATTTGGCTACCTTAAGAGAGTCATAGTACCCCTGCCTGCTGCTCCCACTTTTCTAAGCGTTTCTATCATTCTTGCTATGGCCTGTCCTACGGAACCGATGTGCCCCTATATGTCCACGTTAACGTCGTCACTGTTACTCCCACTACGAGCCTCTCGAGTTAGCAAATGTACCTCGCCCGTTGACGAGGCATTTGGCTACCTTAAGGGAGTCATTGTTACTGCAGCCAGCTGCTCCCCCTTCTTTGAATCTTTCCTCTCTTTAATTCGTACTGTGGTCAGTTCTGCAGAAGCGATATGCCACCACCTGTCCATGTTACCGTTGTCTGAGTTACTTCAATGACGATTTCCTCGAGATTTCAAATAAATATCGCCGAGTGACGAGGCATTTGGCTACCTTAAGAGAGTCATAGTTACTGCTGCCAGCTGCGCGACGTACTTTGCATCTTTCCACTCTTTAATTATTACTGTGGTCAGTCCTGCCGGAGCAATATGCCATTACATGTAAACCTTAACGTTGTCTGAGCTACCTTAACGAAGATATCCTCGAGTTTTCAAAAAACATTTCACATGGTGACGAGGCATTTGGCTACCTTAAGAGAGTCATAGTACCCCTGCCTGCTGCTCCCACTTTTCTAAGCGTTTCTATCATTCTTGCTATGGCCTGTCCTACGGAACCGATGTGCCACTATATGTCCACGTTAACGTCGTCACTGTTACTCCCACTACGAGTCTCTCGAGTTAGCAAATGTACCTCGCCGGATGACGAGGCATTTGGCTCCCTTAAGGGAGTCATTGTTACTGCAGCCAGCTGCTCCCCCTTCTTTGAATCTTTCCTCTCTTTAATTCGTACTGTGGTCAGTCCTGCAGAAGCGATATGCTACCACCTGTCCATGTTACCGTTGTCTGAGTTACTTCAATGACGATTTCCTCGAGATTTCAAATAAATATCGCCGAGTGACGAGGCATTTGGCTACCTTAAGAGAGTCATAGTTACTGCTGCCAGCTGCGCGACGTACTTTGCATCTTTCCACTCTTTAATTATTACTGTGGTCAGTCCTGCAGGAGCAATATGCCATTACATGTAACCCTTAACGTTGTCTGAGCTACCTTAACGAAGATATCCTCGAGTTCTCAAAAAAAAATTTCACATGGTGACGATTCATTTGGCTACCTTAAGAGAGTCATAGTACCCCTTGCCTGCTGCTCCCACTTTTCTAAGCGTTTCTATCAGTCTTGCTATGGCCTGTCCTACGGAACCGATGTGCCACTATATGTCCACGATAACGTCGTCACTGTCACTCCCACTACGAGTCTCTCGAGTTAGCAGATGTACCTCGCCGGATGACGAGGCATTTGGGTACCTTAAGGGAGTCATACTTACTGCAGCCAGCTGCTCCCCCTTCTCTGAATCTGTCCTCTCTTTAATTTGTACTGTGGTCAGTCCTGCAGATGCTATATGCCACCACCTGTCTATGTTACCGTTGTCTGAGTTACTTCAATGACGATTTCCTCGAGTTTTAAAATAAATATCGCCGAGTGAATATGCATTTGGCTACCATAAGAGTGTAATAGTTACTGCTGCCAGCTGCTCGACGTACTTTGCATCTTTCCACTCTTTAATTATTACTGTGGTCAGTCCCGCCGGAGCAATATGCCATTACATGTAAACCTTAACGTTGTCTGAGCTAGCTTAACGAAGATATCCTCGAGTTTTCAAAAAACATTTCTCATGGTGACGAGGCATTTGGCTACCTTAAGAGAGTCATAGTACCCCTGCCTGCTGCTCCCACTTTTCTAAGCGTTTCTATCATTCTTGCTATGGCCTGTCCTACGGAACCGATGTGCCACTATATGTCCACGTTAACGTCGTCACTCTTACTCCCACTACGAGTCTCTGGAGTTAGCAAATGTACCTCGCCGGATGACGAGGCATTTGGCTACCTTAAGGGAGTCGTTGTTACTGCAGCCAGCTGCTCCCCCTTCTTTGAATCTTTCCTCTCTTTAATTCGTACTGTGGTCAGTTCTGCAGAAGCGATATGCCACCACCTGTCCATGTTACCGTTGTCTGAGTTACTTCAATGACGATTTCCTCGAGATTTCAAATAAATATCGCCGAGTGACGAGGCATTTGGCTACCTTAAGAGAGTCATAGTTACTGCTGCCAGCTGCGCGACGTACTTTGCATCTTTCCACTCTTTAATTATTACTGTGGTCAGTCCTGCAGGAGCAATATGCCATTACATGTAACCCTTAACGTTGTCTGAGCTACCTTAACGAAGATATCCTCGAGTTCTCAAAAAAAATTTCACATGGTGACGAGGCATTTGGCTACCTTAAGAGAGTCATAGTACCCCTGCCTGCTGCTCCCACTTTTCTAAGCGTTTCTATCATTCCTGCTATGGCCTGTCCTACGGAACCGATGTGCCACTATATGTCCACGTTAACGTCGTCACTGTTACTCCCACTACGAGTCTCTCGAGTTAGCAAATGTACCTCGCCGGATGACGAGGCATTTGGCTACCTTAAGAGAGTCGTAGTAACTGCTGCCAGCTGCTCGACGTACTTTGCATCTTTCCACTCTTTAATTATTACTGTGGTCAGTCCTGCCGGAGCAATATGCCATTACATGTAAACGTTAACGTTGTCTGAGCTACCTTAACGAAGATATCCTCGAGTTTTCAAAAAACATTTCACATGGTGACGAGGCATTTGGCTACCTTAAGAGAGTCATAGTACCCCTGCCTGCTGCTCCCACTTTTCTAAGCGTTTCTATCATTCTTGCTATGGCCTGTCCTACGGAACCGATGTGCCCCTATATGTCCACGTTAACGTCGTCACTGTTACTCCCACTACGAGCCTCTCGAGTTAGCAAATGTACCTCGCCCGTTGACGAGGCATTTGGCTACCTTAAGGGAGTCATTGTTACTGCAGCCAGCTGCTCCCCCTTCTTTGAATCTTTCCTCTCTTTAATTCGTACTGTGGTCAGTTCTGCAGAAGCGATATGCCACCACCTGTCCATGTTACCGTTGTCTGAGTTACTTCAATGACGATTTCCTCGAGATTTCAAATAAATATCGCCGAGTGACGAGGCATTTGGCTACTTTAAGAGAGTCATAGTTACTGCTGCCAGCTGCGCGACGTACTTTGCATCTTTCCACTCTTTAATTATTACTGTGGTCAGTCCTGCCGGAGCAATATGCCATTACATGTAAACCTTAACGTTGTCTGAGCTACCTTAACGAAGATATCCTCGAGTTTTCAAAAAACATTTCACATGGTGACGAGGCATTTGGCTACCTTAAGAGAGTCATAGTACCCCTGCCTGCTGCTCCCACTTTTCTAAGCGTTTCTATCATTCCTGCTATGGCCTGTCCTACGGAACCGATGTGCCACTATATGTCCACGTTAACGTCGTCACTGTTACTCCCACTACGAGTCTCTCGAGTTAGCAAATGTACCTCGCCGGATGACGAGGCATTTGGGTACCTTAAGAGAGTCGTAGTAACTGCTGCCAGCTGCTCGACGTACTTTGCATCTTTCCACTCTTTAATTATTACTGTGGTCAGTCCTGCCGGAGCAATATGCCATTACATGTAAACGTTAACGTTGTCTGAGCTACCTTAACGAAGATATCCTCGAGTTTTCAAAAAACATTTCACATGGTGACGAGGCATTTGGCTACCTTAAGAGAGTCATAGTACCCCTGCCTGCTGCTCCCACTTTTCTAAGCGTTTCTATCATTCTTGCTATGGCCTGTCCTACGGAACCGATGTGCCCCTATATGTCCACGTTAACGTCGTCACTGTTACTCCCACTACGAGCCTCTCGAGTTAGCAAATGTACCTCGCCCGTTGACGAGGCATTTGGCTACCTTAAGGGAGTCATTGTTACTGCAGCCAGCTGCTCCCCCTTCTTTGAATCTTTCCTCTCTTTAATTCGTACTGTGGTCAGTTCTGCAGAAGCGATATGCCACCACCTGTCCATGTTACCGTTGTCTGAGTTACTTCAATGACGATTTCCTCGAGATTTCAAATAAATATCGCCGAGTGACGAGGCATTTGGCTACCTTAAGAGAGTCATAGTTACTGCTGCCAGCTGCGCGACGTACTTTGCATCTTTCCACTCTTTAATTATTACTGTGGTCAGTCCTGCCGGAGCAATATGCCATTACATGTAAACCTTAACGTTGTCTGAGCTACCTTAACGAAGATATCCTCGAGTTTTCAAAAAACATTTCACATGGTGACGAGGCATTTGGCTACCTTAAGAGAGTCATAGTACCCCTGCCTGCTGCTCCCACTTTTCTAAGCGTTTCTATCATTCTTGCTATGGCCTGTCCTACGGAACCGATGTGCCACTATATGTCCACGTTAACGTCGTCACTGTTACTACCACAACGAGTCTCTCGAGTTAGCAAATGAACCTCGCCGGATGACGAGGCATTTGGGTACCTTAAGGGAGTCATAGTTACTGCAGCCAGCTGCTCCCCCTTCTTTGAATCTGTCCTCTCTTTAATTTGTACTGTGGTCAGTCCTGCAGAAGCGATACGCCACCACCTGTCCATGTTACCGTTGTCTGAGTTACTTCTACGACGATTTCCTCGAGTTTTCAAATTAATTTCGCCGAGTGACGAGGCATTTGGCTACCTTAAGAGAGTCATAGTTACTGCTGCCAGCTGCGCGACGTACTTTGCATCTTTCCAGTCTTTAATTTTTACTGTGGTCATTCCTGCTGGAGCAATATGCCATTACATGTAACCCTTAACGTTGTCTGAGCTACCTTAACGAAGATATCCTCGAGTTCTCAAAAAAAATTTCACATGGTGACGAGGCATTTGGCTACCTTAAGAGAGTCATAGTACCCCTGCCTGCTGCTCCCACTTTTCTAAGCGTTTCTATCATTCTTGCTATGGCCTGTCCTACGGAACCGATGTGCCACTATATGTCCACGTTAACGTCGTCACTCTTACTCCCACTACGAGTCTCTCGAGTTAGCAAATGTACCTCGCCGGATGACGAGGCATTTGGCTACCTTAAGGGAGTCGTTGTTACTGCAGCCAGCTGCTCCCCCTTCTTTGAATCTTTCCTCTCTTTAATTCGTACTGTGGTCAGTTCTGCAGAAGCGATATGCCACCACCTGTCCATGTTACCGTTGTCTGAGTTACTTCAATGACGATTTCCTCGAGATTTCAAATAAATATCGCCGAGTGACGAGGCATTTGGCTACCTTAAGAGAGTCATAGTTACTGCTGCCAGCTGCGCGACGTACTTTGCATCTTTCCACTCTTTAATTATTACTGTGGTCAGTCCTGCAGGAGCAATATGCCATTACATGTAACCCTTAACGTTGTCTGAGCTACCTTAACGAAGATATCCTCGAGTTCTCAAAAAAAATTTCACATGGTGACGAGGCATTTGGCTACCTTAAGAGAGTCATAGTACCCCTGCCTGCTGCTCCCACTTTTCTAAGCGTTTCTATCATTCCTGCTATGGCCTGTCCTACGGAACCGATGTGCCACTATATGTCCACGTTAACGTCGTCACTGTTACTCCCACTACGAGTCTCTCGAGTTAGCAAATGTACCTCGCCGGATGACGAGGCATTTGGGTACCTTAAGAGAGTCGTAGTAACTGCTGCCAGCTGCTCGACGTGCTTTGCATCTTCCACTCTTTAATTATTACTGCGGTCAGTCCTGCCGGAGCAATATGCCATTACATGTAAACGTTAACGTTGTCTGAGCTACCTTAACGAAGATATCCTCGAGTTTTCAAAAAACATTTCACATGGTGACGAGGCATTTGGCTACCTTAAGAGAGTCATAGTACCCCTGCCTGCTGCTCCCACTTTTCTAAGCGTTTCTATCATTCTTGCTATGGCCTGTCCTACGGAACCGATGTGCCCCTATATGTCCACGTTAACGTCGTCACTGTTACTCCCACTACGAGCCTCTCGAGTTAGCAAATGTACCTCGCCCGTTGACGAGGCATTTGGCTACCTTAAGGGAGTCATTGTTACTGCAGCCAGCTGCTCCCCCTTCTTTGAATCTTTCCTCTCTTTAATTCGTACTGTGGTCAGTTCTGCAGAAGCGATATGCCACCACCTGTCCATGTTACCGTTGTCTGAGTTACTTCAATGACGATTTCCTCGAGATTTCAAATAAATATCGCCGAGTGACGAGGCATTTGGCTATTTAAGCCGTCTTTATTCACGTCTATGTGAACATACAAAAGATATAAGTACCCACAAAGTGGGTTTACAAATGACAAAATACAAAAACAAACATTAGACGGACAGGAAGAGACGTGAACAGAGAAGGGTTTGTGCCTGTTGACAGACGCCAGGCAGCAGCGTAGACAACATATAATTGGGCCATCACCCAACACCAGTCCGGGGCATCGTGCGCGTAATGGCAGTCATAGTGTCGAACTGCCGTGCCGCCATCACAGTCCCGATGAGTACTCTTGTTGACATCGCCGCAAAGTGGTGGTCCTTGAATCCAAGCCGCCGCAGATCCTGCGCAGATGTGGGTGACCACACCCCCCTCCATGAGATGGTAGCTGAAGAGGTGGTGATGGTCTTAGCTGCTGGGGTCTGACTCCTAATTGCCTGGTGGACGGCTTCCCTATTGTAAACCGCGACTTTCTGCTGGTGACACTCTTCGATGTCAAGATTGACACCAACCACCTGGGCATCAATGATATAGGCTGCATCGCCATGAACTGCCACGATGTCCGGCTTCCTCAGTCCCTCAGATGTCCTAAGGTGGGGCTCCAGGTGGACGTCGAAGCCCCTGCGACGAAGCCCCTGCGCGACATAAGACGCTAGGGCGTTGTGTCGCTTCACTCGTGCGTCGTGACTTCGGAAGCAGTGCTGGACAACGTGATTTGCAGTTTCCTTCGCGATGCAGCCAGCCCGGCAGTTAGTATCACCAGCACGACCTCGCTGCAACCGTGCCCGGGTTGGAAGGGCATTGATCCTCGTCCGGATGCAGGAGATAAAGTCGCGGCCTGTGATCGCTAGTCGAGGATCGTCGACCCAGCGATGCTGCCCTGGTGTTCGGGCAGACTTCTTAAGGGCAGCGCCGTCCACCGACAGATGCAACCGTTCAGCCCACATCCGGCCCATTTGGTTGGAAGTTCTTATGACCGTATTATTACCCCGTAGTTGCTGCTCAAGCCTCCCAATCTCACGCCCCAGAACGTCGTCTGCTGTCCCGTCAGATAGGACACCCAATGCCCGCATCCTAGCGAGCCGGTTCCGCCGCAGAAGAGGCCCTAGCCAGCGCGCTGATGGCACTCCCAGCCCCCCAGATGACACAGGGGCATGGAAGTAACCAACAGGGACGTCCGCTGGCAGGCACAACCAAGATCTAATTGCTGCGCGGATGGTGGTGTCCATTGCTGACAGGGCTCCTAGCCGGGTCCTCGAAAGGGCCAGGCCATGGTGTATCCCTGGCAAGACGACGGTTCTGAGGGCGTGCAAACGCTGTTGTGGCTTTAGTGGTGCCTTGGACAGGACGGTCAGCTGTCGCTCGACCTCCCGCCTCGGATGAAAGAGGCTGCGTCCGCTCGTGGAGAACTCCAGGCCAAGATACCGGAAAGTGCTCTCGATCCCCAGGGCTGGGAGGATGGTATACCCAGCCCTGAAGGTCGCGGTGTCATCGACCTTGATCTTCTTCTCACGGCCAGAAGCCGTCAGGGCGAGAGTGAAGCACTTTCCGGGATTGACTTGGAGACCAAGGTCCCCAAGGGCAGATGTTGCTGCATCAATAAGGTCCTGGAGCCCTCCTGGAGTCTCGGCGAACAGCAGGAGGTCGTCAGCAAAGGCAGCAGCGTTGAGACGTCGTCCCATCACATTGGCACCAATGTAATCTGGGAGGCGAGCAAGCATGAGGTCTAAGGACAGGTTGAAAAGGATAGGAGAGAGTGGATCACCCTGCCTAACACCCCTTGAAGGCCGCACTGGACCCAGCGACATCCCAGGACCAGAGATCATCGTCACCCCATCCTCATAGCATCCCAGGACGTATCCAATGAACTCGTCAGGCAGACCATGTGCCCTCAGGGCAGGCCTCAGAGCACCATGGTCTAGCGAGTCGAAAGCCTTGGACACGTCCAGGGATGCAACATAGAGGGAGCGACAGTTCGCCCTGGCCTGAGTCATCGCCAAGTCCAACAAGAACGTATTGTGCAGCATCCCATCCTGAGGAAGGAAAGCCCGCTGACGCCCGTCCAGCACACAGGTCCGCATCAGACGGCCCGCCAGGATCTTATGGAAGACCCTAGCGAGGACTGAGCAAACCGTGATCGGACGGAAGTCAGCGGGGGATGCTGGGGCGGCCTTCTTGGGCAACAGGGATGTACGGGCTAGGAGAAGACGGGATGGGAGGCGACGGGTCAAGAGGAAGAGGTTAAGGATTTTAAGGAGGACCTCACGGGGTATACGGCGAATCTGGGCCGGTGTAAGTCGGTCTGGGCCTGGAGCAGAGCGACGAGGGGGGAGCGCTGAAGCAACTTCCTCCATCGTAATAGGCGCCCACAGCTGTTCGAAGGGAACCTCGATGGAGGAAGGCAACAGCCGACCCTCCAGACGGTCCACCCGGCCAGATGGTCGCCGGGTGAAAAGGTCCTTCCAAAACTCCACCAACCCAGGAATAGGGGGTGGTGGGTGAAGGAGCGTTCCATCCAGAAGGCCGCTGATGCAGCGAGCAGCGCTCTTAGAGAAGGCCCGCTGACAGAGGGCGTACTCCCTCCTCCGCAGGGCCCGCTTCGTCGCTCGTGGCTCTGACATCCGGCGAGAGGCAACAGGATTAGGTGATGGTGATGGTTCCCTGCTGCCAATGACGTCAAGGGCAGCCGACAGCATGCCCATTATGACTGAGGCCGATGTTGTTGGCCCAAGCGCCAGGATGTCATCGACTGCTTTATACCTAGACCCAGACGACGGGAGGGCTGCCAGGGCCGACCAGACAGCTTGGTCGACAGTATCCACAGCTGCAGACGGAGAGGGGGTTGCTGCACAGGAACCGGCTGGCTCCACAGCTGCAACAGATGGAGGCGACCCCGCCCCAACAGCAGAGAGGGCAGCAACAAACTCGGCGACCTGGTTCCTATAGGCTGTTCCACGACGCTGCCCCTTAATGGACTCAAGTGAACGATTTGGGAACGCCTTTGCAAGCTCTTGATTTAGGAACCGGGTGCCCTTAAGCGTAAGTGCTGCTTCAGAGTGGGCCAGGCGTAGCAGCTCTTCACTAGACCACCTGGCCTTTACCCTCTCGGTGGTCACCTCTGCGTTGGCTGCGGCAGGATGGGCACGGCGACGATGTACTCCAAGACCCGTCTTCGTGGTGAAGGTCCGGTGGCACTCAGGACATGTGATGGCAGGCACAGCGGCTCGACCCGAACTGGCGGCGTCGGATGCTGACCCAACGGCTGGCGCGGCGTCTCCTGTGGGAGTACCGCTACCTGGTTTCTTCATTTTGTTGGGGCCAGCTGAAACAAGGGCAGGGGGGGCGGCAACCCCCAAGCCCCGAAAAGTTCACCCCGCTCTGTCTGTCGAGGAACTTCGGAAGAGTTATACGCGAGCATAATCTTCCTAAGAACCTCTCACGACCCCTGCCACGAGAAGGCCAGAGCTAGGATTTCCCACCGAGAGGCTAAGCGAACCATCCTCCACTCGACATCGATAGGATGCTGAGGAGTGGAGAGAGAGGATCCGTATATGACGCATCATGTGAGCCTTAAGAGAGTCATAGTTACTGCTGCCAGCTGCGCGACGTACTTTGCATCTTTCCAGTCTTTAATTTTTACTGTGGTCATTCCTGCTGGAGCAATATGCCATTACATGTAACCCTTAACGTTGTCTGAGCTACCTTAACGAAGATATCCTCGAGTTCTCAAAAAAAATTTCACATGGTGACGAGGCATTTGGCTACCTTAAGAGAGTCATAGTACCCCTGCCTGCTGCTCCCACTTTTCTAAGCGTTTCTATCATTCTTGCTATGGCCTGTCCTACGGAACCGATGTGCCACTATATGTCCACGTTAACGTCGTCACTGTTACTCCCACTACGAGTCTCTCGAGTCAGCAAATGTACCTCGCCGGATGACGAGGCATTTGGGTACCTTAAGGGAGTCATACTTACTGCAGCCAGCTGCTCCCCCTTCTCTGAATCTGTCCTCTCTTTAATTTGTACTGTGGTCAGTCCTGCAGAAGCGATATGCCACCACCTGTCTATGTTACCGTTGTCTGAGTTACTTCAATGACGTTTTCCTCGAGTTTTAAAATAAATATCGCCGAGTGAATATGCATTTGGCTACCATAAGAGAGTAATAGTTACTGCTGCCAGCTGCTCGACGTACTTTGCATCTTTCCACTCTTTAATTATTACTGTGGTCAGTCCCGCCGGAGCAATATGCCATTACATGTAAACCTTAACGTTGTCTGAGCTACCTTAACGAAGATATCCTCGAGTTTTCAAAAAACATTTCACATGGTGACGAGGCATTTGGCTACCTTAAGAGAGTCATAGTACCCCTGCCTGCTGCTCCCACTTTTCTAAGCGTTTCTATCATTCTTGCTATGGCCTGTCCTACGGAACCGATGTGCCACTATATGTCCACGTTAACGTCGTCACTGTTACTCCCACTACGAGTCTCACGAGTTAGCAAATGTACCTCGCCGGATGACGAGGCATTTGGCTACCTTAAGGGAGTCGTTGCTACTGCAGCCAGCTGCTCCCCTTTCTTTGAATCTTTCCTCTCTTTAATTCGTACTGTGGTCAGTCCTGCAGAAGCGATATGCCACGACCTGTCCATGTTACCGTTGTCTGAGTTACTTCAATGACGATTTCCTCGAGATTTCAAATAAATATCGCCGAGTGACGAGGCATTTGGCTACCTTAAGAGAGTCATAGTTACTGCTGCCAGCTGCGCGACGTACTTTGCTTCTTTCCACTCTTTAATTATTACTGTGGTCAGTCCTGCAGGAGCAATATGCTATCACATGTAACCCTTAACGTTGTCTGAGCTACCTTAACAAAGATATCCTCGAGTTCTCAAAAAAAAATTCACATGGTGACGAGGCATTTGGCTACCTTAAGAGAGTCATAGTACCCCTGCCTGCTGCTCCCACTTTTCTAAGCGTTTCTATCATTCTTGCTATGCCCTGTCCTACGGAAACGATGTGCCACTATATGTCCACGTTAACGTCGTCACTGTTACTCCCACTACGAGTCTCTCGAGTTAGCAAATGTACCTCGCCGGATGACGAGGCATTTGGGTACCTTAAGGGAGTCATTGTTACTGCAGCCAGCTGCTCCCCCTTCTTTGAATCTTTCCTCTCCTTAATTCGTACTGTGGTCAGTCCTGCAGAAGCGATATGCCACCACCTGTCCATGTTACCGTTGTCTGAGTTACTTCAATGACGATTTCCTCGAGATTTCAAATAAATATCGCCGAGTGACGAGGCATTTGGCTACCTTAAGAGAGTCATAGTTACTGCTGCCAGCTGCGCGACGTACTTTGCATCTTTCCACTCTTTAATTATTACTGTGGTCAGTCCTGCAGGAGCAATATGCCATTACATGTAAACGTTAACGTTGTCTGAGCTACCTTAACGAAGATATCCTCGAGTTTTCAAAAAACATTTCACATGGTGACGAGGCATTTGGCTACCTTAAGAGAGTCATAGTACCCCTGCCTGCTGCTCCCACTTTTCTAAGCGTTTCTATCATTCTTGCTATGGCCTGTCCTACGGAACCGATGTGCCACTATATGTCCACGTTAAGGTCGTCACTGTTACTCCCACTACGAGTCTCTCGAGTTAGCAAATGTACCTCGCCGGATGACGAGGCATTTGGGTACCTTAAGGGAGTCATTGTTACTGCAGCCAGCTGCTCCCCCTTCTTTGAATCTTTCCTCTCTTTAATTCGTACTGTGGTCAGTCCTGCAGAAGCGATACGCCACCACCTGTCCATGTTACCGTTGTCTGAGTTACTTCAATGACGATTTCCTCGAGATTTCAAATAAATATCGCCGAGTGACGAGGCATTTGGCTACCTTAAGAGAGTCATAGTTACTGCTGCCAGCTGCGCGACGTACTTTGCATCTTTCCACTCTTTAATTATTACTGTGGTCAGTCCTGCAGGAGCAATATGCCATTACATGTAACCCTTAACGTTGTCTGAGCTACCGTAACGAAGATATCCTCGAGTTCTCAAAAAAAAATTTCACATGGTGACGAGGCATTTGGCTACCTTAAGAGAGTCATAGTACCCCTTGCCTGCTGCTACCACTTTTCTAAGCGTTTCTATCAATCTTGCTATGGCCTGTCCTACGGAACCGATGTGCCACTATATGTCCACGATAACGTCGTCACTGTTACTCCCACTACGAGTCTCTCGAGTTTGCAAATGTACCTCGCCGGATGACGAGGCATTTGGGTACCTTAAGGGAGTCATACTTACTGCAGCCAGCTGCTCCCCCTTCTCTGAATCTGTCCTCTCTTTAATTTGTACTGTGGTCAGTCCTGCAGAAGCTATATGCCACCACCTGTCTATGTTACCGTTGTCTGAGTTACTTCAATGACGATTTCCTCGAGTTTTAAAATAAATATCGCCGAGTGAATATGCATTTGGCTACCATAAGAGAGTAATAGTTACTGCTGCCAGCTGCTCGACGTACTTTGCATCTTTCCACTCTTTAATTATTACTGTGGTCAGTCCCGCCGGAGCAATATGCCATTACATGTAAACCTTAACGTTGTCTGAGCTAGCTTAACGAAGATATCCTCGAGTTTTCAAAAAACATTTCTCATGGTGACGAGGCATTTGGCTACCTTAAGAGAGTCATAGTACCCCTGCCTGCTGCTCCCACTTTTCTAAGCGTTTCTATCATTCTTGCTATGGCCTGTCCTACGGAACCGATGTGCCACTATATGTCCACGTTAACGTCGTCACTGTTCCTCCCACTACGAGTCTCTCGAGTTAGCAAATGTACCTCGCCGGATGACGAGGCATTTGGGTACCTTAAGAGAGTCGTAGTAACTGCTGCCAGCTGCTCGACGTACTTTGCATCTTTCCACTCTTTAATTATTACTGTGGTCAGTCCCGCCGGAGCAATATGCCATTACATGTAAACCTTAACGTTGTCTGAGCTAGCTTAACGAAGATATCCTCGAGTTTTCAAAAAACATTTCTCATGGTGACGAGGCATTTGGCTACCTTAAGAGAGTCATAGTACCCCTGCCTGCTGCTCCCACTTTTCTAAGCGTTTCTATCATTCTTGCTATGGCCTGTCCTACGGAACCGATGTGCCACTATATGTCCACGTTAACGTCGTCACTGTTACTCCCACTACGAGTCTCACGAGTTAGCAAATGTACCTCGCCGGATGACGAGGCATTTGGCTACCTTAAGGGAGTCGTTGTTACTGCAGCCAGCTGCTCCCCTTTCTTTGAATCTTTCCTCTCTTTAATTCGTACTGTGGTCAGTCCTGCAGAAGCGATATGCCACCACCTGTCCATGTTACCGTTGTCTGAGTTACTTCAATGACGATTTCCTCGAGATTTCAAATAAATATCGCCGAGTGACGAGGCATTTGGCTACCTTGAGAGAGTCATAGTTACTGCTGCCAGCTGCGCGACGTACTTTGCATCTTTCCACCCTTTAATTATTACTGTGGTCAGTCCTGCAGGAGCAATATACCATCACATGTAACCCTTAACGTTGTCTGAGCTACCTTAACAAAGATATCCTCGAGTTCTCAAAAAAAAATTTCACATGGTGACGAGGCATTTGGCTACCTTAAGAGAGTCGTAGTACCCCTGCCTGCTGCTCCCACTTTTCTAAGCGTTTTTATCATTCTTGCTATGGCCTGTCCTACGGAACCGATGTGCCACTATATGTCCACGTTAACGTCGTCACTGTTACTCCCACTACGAGTCTCTCGAGTTAGCAAATGTACCTCGCCGGATGACGAGGCATTTGGGTACCTTAAGAGAGTCGTAGTAACTGCTGCCAGCTGCTCGACGTACTTTGCATCTTTCCACTCTTTAATTATTACTGTGGTCAGTCCTGCCGGAGCAATATGCCATTACATGTAAACGTTAACGTTGTCTGAGCTACCTTAACGAAGATATCCTCGAGTTTTCAAAAAACATTTCACATGGTGACGAGGCATTTGGCTACCTTAAGAGAGTCATAGTACCCCTGCCTGCTGCTCCCACGTTTCTAAGCGTTTCTATCATTCTTGCTATGGCCTGTCCTACGGAACCGATGTGCCACTATATGTCCACGTTAACGTCGTCACTGTTACTCCCACTACGAGTCTCTCGAGTTAGCAAATGCACCTCGCCGGATGACGAGGCATTTGGGTACCTTAAGGGAGTCATTGTTACTGCAGCCAGCTGCTCCCCCTTCTTTGAATCTTTCCTCTCTTTAATTCGTACTGTGGTCAGTCCTGCAGAAGCGATATGCCACCACCTGTCCATGTTACCGTTGTCTGAGTTACTTCAATGACGATTTCCTCGAGATTTCAAATAAATATCGCCGAGTGACGAGGCATTTGGCTACCTTAAGAGAGTCATAGTTACTGCTGCCAGCTGCGCGACGTACTTTGCATCTTTCCACTCTTTAATTATTACTGTGGTCAGTCCTGCAGGAGCAATATGCCATTACATGTAACCCTTAACGTTGTCTGAGCTACCTTAACGAAGATATCCTCGAGGTCTCAAAAAAAATTTCACATGGTGACGAGGCATTTGGCTACCTTAAGAGAGTCGTAGTACCCCTGCCTGCTGCTCCCACTTTTCTAAGCGTTTTTATCATTCTTGCTATGGCCTGTCCTACGGAACCGATGTGCCACTATATGTCCACGTTAACGTCGTCACTGTTACTCCCACTACGAGTCTCTCGAGTTAGCAAATGTACCTCGCCGGATGACGAGGCATTTGGGTACCTTAAGAGAGTCGTAGTAACTGCTGCCAGCTGCTCGACGTACTTTGCATCTTTCCACTCTTTAATTATTACTGTGGTCAGTCCTGCCGGAGCAATATGCCATTACATGTAAACGTTAACGTTGTCTGAGCTACCTTAACGAAGATATCCTCGTTTTCAAAAAACATTTCACATGGTGACGAGGCATTTGGCTACCTTAAGTGAGTCATAGTACCCCTGCCTGCTGCTCCCACTTTTCTAAGCGTTTCTATCATTCTTGCTATGGCCTGTCCTACGGAACCGATGTGCCACTATATGTCCACGTTAACGTCGTCACTGTTACTCCCACTACGAGTCTCTCGAGTTAGCAAATGTACCTCGCCGGATGACGAGGCATTTGGGTACCTTAAGGGAGTCATTGTTACTGCAGCCAGCTGCTCCCCCTTCTTTGAATCTTTCCTCTCTTTAATTCGTACTGTGGTCAGTCCTGCAGAAGCGATATGCCACCACCTGTCCATGTTACCGTTGTCTGAGTTACTTCAATGACGATTTCCTCGAGATTTCAAATAAATATCGCCGAGTGACGAGGCATTTGGCTACCTTAAGAGAGTCATAGTTACTGCTGCCAGCTGCGCGACGTACTTTGCATCTTTCCACTCTTTAATTATTACTGTGGTCAGTCCTGCAGGAGCAATATGCCATTACATGTAACCCTTAACGTTGTCTGAGCTACCTTAACGAAGATATCCTCGAGTTCTCAAAAAAAAATTTCACATGGTGACGAGGCATTTGGCTACCTTAAGAGAGTCATAGTACCCCTTGCCTGCTGCTCCCACTTTTCTAAGCGTTTCTATCAATCTTGCTCTGGCCTGTCCTACGGAACCGATGTGCCACTATATGTATACGATAACGTCGTCACTGTTACTCCCACTACGAGTCTCTCGAGTTTGCAAATGTACCTCGCCGGATGACGAGGCATTTGGGTACCTTAAGGGAGTCATACTTACTGCAGCCAGCTGCTCCCCCTTCTCTGAATCTGTCCTCTCTTTAATTTGTACTGTGGTCAGTCCTGCAGAAGCTATATGCCACCACCTGTCTATGTTACCGTTGTCTGAGTTACTTCAATGACGATTTCTCGAGTTTTAAAATAAATATCGCCGAGTGAATATGCATTTGGCTACCATAAGAGAGTAATAGTTACTGCTGCCAGCTGCTCGACGTACTTTGCATCTTTCCACTCTTTAATTATTACTGTGGTCAGTCCCGCCGGAGCAATATGCCATTACATGTAAACCTTAACGTTGTCTGAGCTAGCTTAACGAAGATATCCTCGAGTTTTCAAAAAACATTTCTCATGGTGACGAGGCATTTGGCTACCTTAAGAGAGTCATAGTACCCCTGCCTGCTGCTCCCACTTTTCTAAGCGTTTCTATCATTCTTGCTATGGCCTGTCCTACGGAACCGATGTGCCACTATATGTCCACGTTAACGTCGTCACTGTTACTCCCACTACGAGTCTCACGAGTTAGCAAATGTACCTCGCCGGATGACGAGGCATTTGGCTACCTTAAGGGAGTCGTTGTTACTGCAGCCAGCTGCTCCCCTTTCTTTGAATCTTTCCTCTCTTTAAGTCGTACTGTGGTCAGTCCTGCAGAAGCGGTATGCCACCACCTGTCCATGTTACCGTTGTCTGAGTTACTTCAATGACGATTTCCTCGAGATTTCAAATAAATATCGCCGAGTGACGAGGCATTTGGCTACCTTAAGAGAGTCATAGTTACTGCTGCCAGCTGCGCGACGTACTTTGCATCTTTCCACTCTTTAATTATTACTGTGGTCAGTCCTGCAGGAGCAATATGCCATCACATGTAACCCTTAACGTTGTCTGAGCTACCTTAACAAAGATATCCTCGAGTTCTCAAAAAAAAATTCACATGGTGACGAGGCATTTGGCTACCTTAAGAGAGTCATAGTACCCCTGCCTGCTGCTCCCACTTTTCTAAGCGTTTCTATCATTCTTGCTATGCCCTGTCCTACGGAAACGATGTGCCACTATATGTCCACGTTAACGTCGTCACTGTTACTCCCACTACGAGTCTCTCGAGTTAGCAAATGTACCTCGCCGGATGACGAGGCATTTGGGTACCTTAAGGGAGTCATTGTTACTGCAGCCAGCTGCTCCCCCTTCTTTGAATCTTTCCTCTCCTTAATTCGTACTGTGGTCAGTCCTGCAGAAGCGATATGCCACCACCTGTCCATGTTACCGTTGTCTGAGTTACTTCAATGACGATTTCCTCGAGATTTCAAATAAATATCGCCGAGTGACGAGGCATTTGGCTACCTTAAGAGAGTCATAGTTACTGCTGCCAGCTGCGCGACGTACTTTGCATCTTTCCACTCTTTAATTATTACTGTGGTCAGTCCTGCAGGAGCAATATGCCATTACATGTAACCCTTAACGTTGTCTGAGCTACCTTAACGAAGATATCCTCGAGTTCTCAAAAAAAATTTCACATGGTGACGAGGCATTTGGCTACCTTAAGAGAGTCGTAGTACCCCTGCCTGCTGCTCCCACTTTTCTAAGCGTTTTTATCATTCTTGCTATGGCCTGTCCTACGGAACCGATGTGCCACTATATGTCCACGTTAACGTCGTCACTGTTACTCCCACTACGAGTCTCTCGAGTTAGCAAATGTACCTCGCCGGATGACGAGGCATTTGGGTACCTTAAGAGAGTCGTAGTAACTGCTGCCAGCTGCTCGACGTACTTTGCATCTTTCCACTCTTTAATTATTACTGTGGTCAGTCCTGCCGGAGCAATATGCCATTACATGTAAACGTTAACGTTGTCTGAGCTACCTTAACGAAGATATCCTCGAGTTTTCAAAAAACATTTCACATGGTGACGAGGCATTTGGCTACCTTAAGAGAGTCATAGTACCCCTGCCTGCTGCTCCCACTTTTCTAAGCGTTTCTATCATTCTTGCTATGGCCTGTCCTACGGAACCGATGTGCCACTATATGTCCACGTTAACGTCGTCACTGTTACTCCCACTACGAGTCTCTCGAGTTAGCAAATGTACCTCGCCGGATGACGAGGCATTTGGCTACCTTAAGGGAGTCATTGTTACTGCAGCCAGCTGCTCCCCCTTCTTTGAATCTTTCCTCTCTTTAATTCGTACTGTGGTCAGTCCTGCAGAAGCGATATGCCACCACCTGTCCATGTTACCGTTGTCTGAGTTACTTCAATGACGATTTCCTCGAGATTTCAAATAAATATCGCCGAGTGACGAGGCATTTGGCTACCTTAAGAGAGTCATAGTTACTGCTGCCAGCTGCGCGACGTACTTTGCATCTTTCCACTCTTTAATTATTACTGTGGTCAGTCCTGCAGGAGCAATATGCCATTACATGTAACCCTTAACGTTGTCTGAGCTACCTTAACGAAGATATCCTCGAGTTCTCAAAAAAAAATTTCACATGGTGACGAGGCATTTGGCTACCTTAAGAGAGTCATAGTACCCCTTGCCTGCTGCTCCCACTTTTCTAAGCGTTTCTATCAATCTTGCTATGGCCTGTCCTACGGAACCGATGTGCCACTATATGTCCACGATAACGTCGTCACTGTTACTCCCACTACGAGTCTCTCGAGTTTGCAAATGTACCTCGCCGGATGACGAGGCATTTGGGTACCTTAAGGGAGTCATACTTACTGCAGCCAGCTGCTCCCCCTTCTCTGAATCTGTCCTCTCTTTAATTTGTACTGTGGTCAGTCCTGCAGAAGCTATATGCCATCACCTGTCTATGTTACCGTTGTCTGAGTTACTTCAATGACGATTTCCTCGAGTTTTAAAATAAATATCGCCGAGTGAATATGCATTTGGCTACCATAAGAGAGTAATAGTTACTGCTGCCAGCTGCTCGACGTACTTTGCATCTTTCCACTCTTTAATTATTACTGTGGTCAGTCCTGCAGGAGCAATATGCCATTACATGTAACCCTTAACGTTGTCTGAGCTACCTTAACGAAGATATCCTCGAGTTCTCAAAAAAAATTTCACATGGTGACGAGGCATTTGGCTACCTTAAGAGAGTCATAGTACCCCTGCCTGCTGCTCCCACTTTTCTAAGCGTTTCTATCATTCTTGCTATGGCCTGTCCTACGGAACCGATGTGCCACTATATGTCCACGTTAACGTCGTCACTGTTACTCCCACTACGAGTCTCTCGAGTTAGCAAATGTACCTCGCCGGATGACGAGGCATTTGGGTACCTTAAGAGAGTCGTAGTAACTGCTGCCAGCTGCTCGACGTACTTTGCATCTTTCCACTCTTTAATTATTACTGTGGTCAGTCCTGCCGGAGCAATATGCCATTACATGTAAACGTTAACGTTGTCTGAGCTACCTTAACGAAGATATCCTCGAGTTTTCAAAAAACATTTCACATGGTGACGAGGCATTTGGCTACCTTAAGAGAGTCATAGTACCCCTGCCTGCTGCTCCCACTTTTCTAAGCGTTTCTATCATTCTTGCTATGGCCTGTCCTACGGAACCGATGTGCCACTATATGTCCACGTTAACGTCGTCACTGTTACTCCCACTACGAGTCTCTCGAGTTAGCAAATGTACCTCGCCGGATGACGAGGCATTTGGGTACCTTAAGGGAGTCATTGTTACTGCAGCCAGCTGCTCCCCCTTCTTTGAATCTTTCCTCTCTTTAATTCGTACTGTGGTCAGTCCTGCAGAAGCGATATGCCACCACCTGTCCATGTTACCGTTGTCTGAGTTACTTCAATGACGATTTCCTCGAGATTTCAAATAAATATCGCCGAGTGACGAGGCATTTGGCTACCTTAAGAGAGTCATAGTTACTGCTGCCAGCTGCGCGACGTACTTTGCATCTTTCCACTCTTTAATTATTACTGTGGTCAGTCCTGCAGGAGCAATATGCCATTACATGTAACCCTTAACGTTGTCTGAGCTACCTTAACGAAGATATCCTCGAGTTCTCAAAAAAAAATTTCACATGGTGACGAGGCATTTGGCTACCTTAAGAGAGTCATAGTACCCCTTGCCTGCTGCTCCCACTTTTCTAAGCGTTTCTATCAATCTTGCTATGGCCTGTCCTACGGAACCGATGTGCCACTGTATGTCCACGATAACGTCGTCACTGTTACTCCCACTACGAGTCTCTCGAGTTTGCAAATGTACCTCGCCGGATGACGAGGCATTTGGGTACCTTAAGGGAGTCATACTTACTACAGCCAGCTGCTCCCCCTTCTCTGAATCTGTCCTCTCTTTAATTTGTACTGTGGTCAGTCCTGCAGAAGCTATATGCCACCACCTGTCTATGTTACCGTTGTCTGAGTTACTTCAATGACGATTTCCTCGAGTTTTAAAATAAATATCGCCGAGTGAATATGCATTTGGCTACCATAAGAGAGTAATAGTTACTGCTGCCAGCTGCTCGACGTACTTTGCATCTTTCCACTCTTTAATTATTACTGTGGTCAGTCCCGCCGGAGCAATATGCCATTACATGTAAACCTTAACGTTGTCTGAGCTAGCTTAACGAAGATATCCTCGAGTTTTCAAAAAACATTTCTCATGGTGACGAGGCATTTGGCTACCTTAAGAGAGTCATAGTACCCCTGCCTGCTGCTCCCACTTTTCTAAGCGTTTCTATCATTCTTGCTATGGCCTGTAATACGGAACCGATGTGCCACTATATGTCCACGTTAACGTCGCCACTGTTACTCCCACTACGAGTCTCTCGAGTTAGCAAATGTACCTCGCCGGATGACGAGGCATTTGGGTACCTTAAGGGAGTCATTGTTACTGCAGCCAGCTGCTCCCCCTTCTTTGAATCTTTCCTCTCCTTAATTCGTACTGTGATCAGTCCTGCAGAAGCGATATGCCACCACCTGTCCATGTTACCGTTGTCTGAGTTACTTCAATGACGATTTCCTCGAGATTTCAAATAAATATCGCCGAGTGACGAGGCATTTGGCTACCTTAAGAGAGTCATAGTTACTGCTGCCAGCTGCCCGACGTACTTTGCATCTTTCCACTCTTTAATTATTACTGTGGTCAGTCCTGCAGGAGCAATATGCCATCACATGTAACCCTTAACGTTGTCTGAGCTACCTTAACAAAGATATCCTCGAGTTCTCAAAAAAAAATTCACATGGTGACGAGTCATTTGGCTACCTTAAGAGAGTCATAGTACCCCTGCCTGCTGCTCCCACTTTTCTAAGCGTTTCTATCATTCTTGCTATGCCCTGTCCTACGGAAACGATGTGCCACTATATGTCCACGTTAACGTCGTCACTGTTACTCCCACTACGAGTCTCTCGAGTTAGCAAATGTACCTCGCCGGATGACGAGGCATTTGGGTACGTTAAGGGAGTCATTGTTACTGCAGCCAGCTGCTCCCCCTTCTTTGAATCTTTCCTCTCCTTAATTCGTACTGTGATCAGTCCTGCAGAAGCGATATGCCACCACCTGTCCATGTTACCGTTGTCTGAGTTACTTCAATGACGATTTCCTCGAGATTTCAAATAAATATCGCCGAGTGACGAGGCATTTGGCTACCTTAAGAGAGTCATAGTTACTGCTGCCAGCTGCGCGACGTACTTTGCATCTTTCCACTCTTTAATTATTACTGTGGTCAGTCCTGCAGGAGCAATATGCCATTACATGTAACCCTTAACGTTGTCTGAGCTACCTTAACGAAGATATCCTCGAGTTCTCAAAAAAAATTTCACATGGTGACGAGGCATTTGGCTACCGTAAGAGAGTCATAGTACCCCTGCCTGCTGCTCCCACTTTTCTAAGCGTTTCTATCATTCTTGCTATGGCCTGTCCTACGGAACCGATGTGCCACTATATGGCCACGTTAACGTCGTCACTGTTACTCCCACTACGAGTCTCTCGAGTTAGCAAATGTACCTCGCCGGATGACGAGGCATTTGGGTACCTTAAGAGAGTCGTAGTAACTGCTGCCAGCTGCTCGACGTACTTTGCATCTTTCCACTCTTTAATTATTACTGTGGTCAGTCCTGCCGGAGCAATATGCCATCACATGTAAACGTTAACGTTGTCTGAGCTACCTTAACGAAGATATCCTCGAGTTTTCAAAAAACATTTCACGTGGTGACGAGGCATTTGGCTACCTTAAGAGAGTCATAGTACCCCTTGCCTGCTGCTCCCACTTTTCTAAGCGTTTCTATCATTCTTGCTATGGCCTGTCCTACGGAACCGATGTGCCACTATATGTCCAATTTAACGTCGTCACTGTTACTCCCACTACGAGTCTCTCGAGTTAGCAAATGTACCTCGCCGGATGACGAGGCATTTGGGTACCTTAAGGGAGTCATTGTTACTGCAGCCAGCTGCTCCCCCTTCTTTGAATCTTTCCTCTCTTTAATTCGTACTGTGGTCAGTCCTGCAGAAGCGATATGCCACCACCTGTCCATGTTACCGTTGTCTGAGTTACTTCAATGACGATTTCCTCGAGATTTCAAATAAATATCGCCGAGTGACGAGGCATTTGGCTACCTTAAGAGAGTCATAGTTACTGCTGCCAGCTGCGCGACGTACTTTGCATCTTTCCACTCTTTAATTATTACTGTGGTCAGTCCTGCAGGAGCAATATGCCATTACATGTAACCCTTAACGTTGTCTGAGCTACCTTAACACAGATATCCTCGAGTTCTCAAAAAAAAATTTCACATGGTGACGAGGCATTTGGCTACCTTAAGAGAGTCATAGTACCCCTTGCCTGCTGCTCCCACTTTTCTAAGCGTTTCTATCAATCTTGCTATGGCCTGTCCTACGGAACCGATGTGACACTATATGTCCACGATAACGTCGTCACTGTTACTCCCACTACGAGTCTCTCGAGTTAGCAAATGTACCTCGCCGGATGACGAGGCATTTGGGTACCTTAAGGGAGTCATTGTTACTGCAGCCAGCTGCTCCCCCTTCTTTGAATCTTTCCTCTCCTGAATTCGTACTGTGATCAGTCCTGCAGAAGCGATATGCCACCACCTGTCCATGTTACCGTTGTCTGAGTTACTTCAATGACGATTTCCTCGAGATTTCAAATAAATATCGCCGAGTGACGAGGCATTTGGCTACCTTAAGAGAGTCATAGTTACTGCTGCCAGCTGCGCGACGTACTTTGCATTATTCCACTCTTTAATTATTACTGTGGTCAGTCCTGCAGGAGCAATATGCCATTACATGTAACCCTTAACGTTGTCTGAGCTACCTTAACGAAGATATCCTCGAGTTCTCAAAAAAAATTTCACATGGTGACGAGGCATTTGGCTACCTTAAGAGAGTCATAGTACCCCTTGCCTGCTGCTCCCACTTTTCTAAGCGTTTCTATCAATCTTGCTATGGCCTGTCCTACGGAACCGATGTGCCACTATATGTCCACGATAACGTCGTCACTGTTACTCCCACTACGAGTCTCTCGAGTTTGCAAATGTACCTCGCCGGATGACGAGGCATTTGGGTACCTTATGGGAGTCATACTTACTGCAGCCAGCTGCACCCCCTTCTCTGAATCTGTCCTCTCTTTAATTTGTACTGTGGTCAGTCCTGCAGAAGCTATATGCCACCACCTGTCTATGTTACCGTTGTCTGAGTTACTTCAATGACGATTTCCTCGAGTTTTAAAATAAATATCGCCGAGTGAATATGCATTTGGCTACCATAAGAGAGTAATAGTTACTGCTGCCAGCTGCTCGACGTACTTTGCATCTTTCCACTCTTTAATTATTACTGTGGTCAGTCCCGCCGGAGCAATATGCCATTACATGTAAACCTTAACGTTGTCTGAGCTAGCTTAACGAAGATATCCTCGAGTTTTCAAAAAACATTTCTCATGGTGACGAGGCATTTGGCTACCTTAAGAGAGTCATAGTACCCCTGCCTGCTGCTCCCACTTTTCTAAGCGTTTCTATCATTCTTGCTATGGCCTGTCCTACGGAACCGATGTGCCACTATATGTCCACGTTAACGTCGTCACTGTTACTCCCACTACGAGTCTCTAGAGTTAGCAAATGTACCTCGCCGGATGACGAGGCATTTGGCTACCTTAAGGGAGTCGTTGTTACAGCAGCCAGCTGCTCCCCTTTCTTTGAATCTTTCCTCTCTTTAATTCGTACTGTGGTCAGTCCTGCAGAAGCGATATGCCACCACCTGTCCATGTTACCGTTGTCTGAGTTACTTCAATGACGATTTCCTCGAGATTTCAAATAAATATCGCCGAGTGACGAGGCATTTGGCTACCTTAAGAGAGTCATAGTTACTGCTGCCAGCTGCGCGACGTACTTTGCATCTTTCCACTCTTTAATTATTACTGTGGTCAGTCCTGCAGGAGCAATATGCCATTACATGTAACCCTTAACGTTGTCTGAGCTACCTTAACGAAGATATCCTCGAGTTCTCAAAAAAAATTTCACATGGTGACGAGGCATTTGGCTACCGTAAGAGAGTCATAGTACCCCTGCCTGCTGCTCCCACTTTTCTAAGCGTTTCTATCATTCTTGCTATGGCCTGTCCTACGGAACCGATGTGCCACTATATGTCCACGTTAACGTCGTCACTGTTACTCCCACTACGAGTCTCTCGAGTTAGCAAATGTACCTCGCCGGATGACGAGGCATTTGGGTACCTTAAGAGAGTCGTAGTAACTGCTGCCAGCTGCTCGACGTACTTTGCATCTTTCCACTCTTTAATTATTACTGTGGTCAGTCCTGCCGGAGCAATATGCCATCACATGTAAACGTTAACGTTGTCTGAGCTACCTTAACGAAGATATCCTCGAGTTTTCAAAAAACATTTCACGTGGTGACGAGGCATTTGGCTACCTTAAGAGAGTCATAGTACCCCTGCCTGCTGCTCCCACTTTTCTAAGCGTTTCTATCATTCTTGCTATGGCCTGTCCTACGGAACCGATGTGCCACTATATGTCCACGTTAACGTCGTCACTGTTACTCCCACTACGAGTCTCTCGAGTTAGCAAATGTACCTCGCCGGATGACGAGGCATTTGGGTACCTTAAGGGAGTCATTGTTACTGCAGCCAGCTGCTCCCCCTTCTTTGAATCTTTCCTCTCTTTAATTCGTACTGTGGTCAGTCCTGCAGAAGCGATATGCCACCACCTGTCCATGTTACCGTTGTCTGAGTTACTTCAATGACGATTTCCTCGAGATTTCAAATAAATATCGCCGAGTGACGAGGCATTTGGCTACCTTAAGAGAGTCATAGTTACTGCTGCCAGCTGCGCGACGTACTTTGCATCTTTCCACTCTTTAATTATTACTGTGGTCAGTCCTGCAGGAGCAATATGCCATTACATGTAACCCTTAACGTTGTCTGAGCTACCTTAACACAGATATCCTCGAGTTCTCAAAAAAAAATTTCACATGGTGACGAGGCATTTGGCTACCTTAAGAGAGTCATAGTACCCCTTGCCTGCTGCTCCCACTTTTCTAAGCGTTTCTATCAATCTTGCTATGGCCTGTCCTACGGAACCGATGTGCCACTATATGTCCACGATAACGTCGTCACTGTTACTCCCACTACGAGTCTCTCGAGTTAGCAAATGTACCTCGCCGGATGACGAGGCATTTGGGTACCTTAAGGGAGTCATTGTTACTGCAGCCAGCTGCTCCCCCTTCTTTGAATCTTTCCTCTCCTTAATTCGTACTGTGATCAGTCCTGCAGAAGCGATATGCCACCACCTGTCCATGTTACCGTTGTCTGAGTTACTTCAATGACGATTTCCTCGAGATTTCAAATAAATATCGCCGAGTGACGAGGCATTTGGCTACCTTAAGAGAGTCATAGTTACTGCTGCCAGCTGCGCGACGTACTTTGCATCTTTCCACTCTTTAATTATTACTGTGGTCAGTCCTGCAGGAGCAATATGCCATCACATGTAACCCTTAACGTTGTCTGAGCTACCTTAACAAAGATATCCTCGAGTTCTCAAAAAAAAATTCACATGGTGACGAGGCATTTGGCTACCTTAAGAGAGTCATAGTACCCCTGCCTGCTGCTCCCACTTTTCTAAGCGTTTCTATCATTCTTGCTATGCCCTGTCCTACGGAAACGATGTGCCACTATATGTCCACGTTAACGTCGTCACTGTTACTCCCACTACGAGTCTCTCGAGTTAGCAAATGTACCTCGCCGGATGACGAGGCATTTGGGTACCTTAAGGGAGTCATTGTTACTGCAGCCAGCTGCTCCCCCTTCTTTGAATCTTTCCTCTCCTTAATTCGTACTGTGATCAGTCCTGCAGAAGCGATATGCCACCACCTGTCCATGTTACCGTTGTCTGAGTTACTTCAATGACGATTTCCTCGAGATTTCAAATAAATATCGCCGAGTGACGAGGCATTTGGCTACCTTAAGAGAGTCATAGTTACTGCTGCCAGCTGCGCGACGTACTTTGCATTATTCCACTCTTTAATTATTACTGTGGTCAGTCCTGCAGGAGCAATATGCCATTACATGTAACCCTTAACGTTGTCTGAGCTACCTTAACGAAGATATCCTCGAGTTCTCAAAAAAAATTTCACATGGTGACGAGGCATTTGGCTACCGTAAGAGAGTCATAGTACCCCTGCCTGCTGCTCCCACTTTTCTAAGCGTTTCTATCATTCTTGCTATGGCCTGTCCTACGGAACCGATGTGCCACTATATGTCCACGTTAACGTCGTCACTGTTACTCCCACTACGAGTCTCTCGAGTTAGCAAATGTACCTCGCCGGATGACGAGGCATTTGGGTACCTTAAGAGAGTCGTAGTAACTGCTGCCAGCTGCTCGACGTACTTTGCATCTTTCCACTATTTAATTATTACTGTGGTCAGTCCTGCCGGAGCAATATGCCATTACATGTAAACGTTAACGTTGTCTGAGCTACCTTAACGAAGATATCCTCGAGTTTTCAAAAAACATTTCTCATGGTGACGAGGCATTTGGCTACCTTAAGAGAGTCATAGTACCCCTGCCTGCTGCTCCCACTTTTCTAAGCGTTTCTATCATTCTTGCTAGGCCCTGTCCTACGGAAACGATGTGCCACTATATGTCCACGTTAACGTCGTCACTGTTACTCCCACTACGAGTCTCTCGAGTTAGCAAATGTACCTCGCCGGATGACGAGGCATTTGGGTACCTTAAGGGAGTCATTGTTACTGCAGCCAGCTGCTCCCCCTTCTTTGAATCTTTCCTCTCCTTAATTCTTACTGTGGTCAGTCCTGCAGAAGCGATATGCCACCACCTGTCCATGTTACCGTTGTCTGAGTTACTTCAATGACGATTTCCTCGAGATTTCAAATAAATATCGCCGAGTGACGAGGCATTTGGCTACCTTAAGAGAGTCATAGTTACTGCTGCCAGCTGCGCGACGTACTTTGCATCTTTCCACTCTTTAATTATTACTGTGGTCAGTCCTGCAGGAGCAATATGCCATTACATGTAACCCTTAACGTTGTCTGAGCTACCTTAACGAAGATATCCTCGAGTTCTCAAAAAAAATTTCACATGGTGACGAGGCATTTGGCTACCGTAAGAGAGTCATAGTACCCCTGCCTGCTGCTCCCACTTTTCTAAGCGTTTCTATCATTCTTGCTATGGCCTGTCCTACGGAACCGATGTGCCACTATATGTCCACGTTAACGTCGTCACTGTTACTCCCACTACGAGTCTCTCGAGTTAGCAAATGTACCTCGCCGGATGACGAGGCATTTGGGTACCTTAAGAGAGTCGTAGTAACTGCTGCCAGCTGCTCGACGTACTTTGCATCTTTCCACTTTTTAATTATTACTGTGGTCAGTCCTGCCGGAGCAATATGCCATCACATGTAAACGTTAACGTTGTCTGAGCTACCTTAACGAAGATATCCTCGAGTTTTCAAAAAACATTTCACATGGTGACGAGGCATTTGGCTACCTTAAGAGAGTCATAGTACCCCTGCCTGCTGCTCCCACTTTTCTAAGCGTTTCTATCATTCTTGCTATGGCCTGTCCTACGGAACCGATGTGCCACTATATGTCCACGTTAACGTCGTCACTGTTACTCCCACTACGAGTCTCTCGAGTTAGCAAATGTACCTCGCCGGATGACGAGGCATTTGGGTACCTTAAGGGAGTCATTGTTACTGCAGCCAGCTGCTCCCCCTTCTTTGAATCTTTCCTCTCTTTAATTCGTACTTTGGTCAGTCCTGCAGAAGCGATATGCCACCACCTGTCCATGTTACCGTTGTCTGAGTTACTTCAATGACGATTTCCTCGAGATTTCAAATAAATATCGCCGAGTGACGAGGCATTTGGCTACCTTAAGAGAGTCATAGTTACTGCTGCCAGCTGCGCGACGTACTTTGCATCTTTCCACTCTTTAATTATTACTGTGGTCAGTCCTGCAGGAGCAATATGCCATCACATATAACCCTTAACGTTGTCTGAGCTACCTTAACAAAGATATCCTCGAGTTCTCAAAAAAAAAATTCACATGGTGACGAGGCATTTGGCTACCTTAAGAGAGTCATAGTACCCCTGCCTGCTGCTCCCACTTTTCTAAGCGTTTCTATCATTCTTGCTATGCCCTGTCCTACGGAAACGATGTGCCACTATATGTCCACGTTAACGTCGTCACTGTTACTCCCACTACGAGTCTCTCGAGTTAGCAAATGTACCTCGCCGGATGACGAGGCATTTGGGTACCTTAAGAGAGTCGTAGTAACTGCTGCCAGCTGCTCGACGTACTTTGCATCTTTCCACTCTTTAATTATTACTGTGGTCAGTCCTGCCGGAGCAATATGCCATTACATGTAAACGTTAACGTTGTCTGAGCTACCTTAACGAAGATATCCTCGAGTTTTCATAACACATTTCACATGGTGACGAGGCATTTGGCTACCTTAAGAGAGTCATAGTACCCCTGCCTGCTGCTCCCACTTTTCTAAGCGTTTCTATCATTCTTGCTATGGCCTGTCCTACGGAACCGATGTGCCACTATATGTCCACGTTAACGTCGTCACTGTTACTCCCACTACGAGTCTCTCGAGTTAGCAAATGTACCTCGCCGGATGACGAGGCATTTGGGTACCTTAAGGGAGTCATTGTTACTGCAGCCAGCTGCTCCCCCTTCTTTGAATCTTTCCTCTCTTTAATTCGTACTGTGGTCAGTCCTGCAGAAGCGATATGCCACCACCTGTCCATGTTACCGTTGTCTGAGTTACTTCAATGACGATTTCCTCGAGATTTCAAATAAATATCGCCGAGTGACGAGGCATTTGGCTACCTTAAGAGAGTCATAGTTACTGCTGCCAGCTGCGCGACGTACTTTGCATCTTTCCACTCTTTAATTATTACTGTGGTCAGTCCTGCAGGAGCAATATGCCATCACATGTAACCCTTAACGTTGTCTGAGCTACCTTAACAAAGATATCCTCGAGCTCTCAAAAAAAAATTCACATGGTGACGAGGCATTTGGCTACCTTAAGAGAGTCATAGTACCCCTGCCTGCTGCTCCCACTTTTCTAAGCGTTTCTATCATTCTTGCTATGCCCTGTCCTACGGAAACGATGTGCCACTATATGTCCACGTTAACGTCGTCACTGTTACTCCCACTACGAGTCTCTCGAGTTAGCAAATGTACCTCGCCGGATGACGAGGCATTTGGGTACCTTAAGGGAGTCATTGTTACTGCAGCCAGCTGCTCCCCCTTCTTTGAATCTTTCCTCTCCTTAATTCGTACATGGTCAGTCCTGCAGAAGCGATATGCCACCACCTGTCCATGTTACCGTTGTCTGAGTTACTTCAATGACGATTTCCTCGAGATTTCAAATAAATATCGCCGAGTGACGAGGCATTTGGCTACCTTAAGAGAGTCATAGTTACTGCTGCCAGCTGCGCGACGTACTTTGCATCTTTCCACTCTTTATTTATTACTGTGGTCAGTCCTGCAGGAGCAATATGCCATTACATGTAACCCTTAACGTTGTCTGAGCTACCTTAACGAAGATATCCTCGAGTTCTCAAAAAAAATTTCACATGGTGACGAGGCATTTGGCTACCGTAAGAGAGTCATAGTACCCCTGCCTGCTGCTCCCACTTTTCTAAGCGTTTCTATCATTCTTGCTATGGCCTGTCCTACGGAACCGATGTGCCACTATAAATCCACGTTAACGTCGTCACTGTTACTCCCACTACGAGTCTCTCGAGTTAGCAAATGTACCTCGCCGGATGACGAGGCATTTGGGTACCTTAAGAGAGTCGTAGTAACTGCTGCCAGCTGCTCGACGTACTTTGCATCTTTCCACTCTTTAATTATTACTGTGGTCAGTCCTGCCGGAGCAATATGCCATCACATATAACCCTTAACGTTGTCTGAGCTACCTTAACAAAGATATCCTCGAGTTCTCAAAAAAAAATTCACATGGTGACGAGGCATTTGGCTACCTTAAGAGAGTCATAGTACCCCTGCCTGCTGCTCCCACTTTTCTAAGCGTTTCTATCATTCTTGCTATGCCCTGTCCTACGGAAACGATGTGCCACTATATGTCCACGTTAACGTCGTCACTGTTACTCCCACTACGAGTCTCTCGAGTTAGCAAATGTACCTCGCCGGATGACGAGGCATTTGGGTACCTTAAGAGAGTCGTAGTAACTGCTGCCAGCTGCTCGACGTACTTTGCATCTTTCCACTCTTTAATTATTACTGTGGTCAGTCCTGCCGGAGCAATATGCCATTACATGTAAACGTTAACGTTGTCTGAGCTACCTTAACGAAGATATCCTCGAGTTTTCATAACACATTTCACATGGTGACGAGGCATTTGGCTACCTTAAGAGAGTCATAGTACCCCTGCCTGCTGCTCCCACTTTTCTAAGCGTTTCTATCATTCTTGCTATGGCCTGTCCTACGGAACCGATGTGCCACTATATGTCCACGTTAACGTCGTCACTGTTACTCCCACTACGAGTCTCTCGAGTTAGCAAATGTACCTCGCCGGATGACGAGGCATTTGGGTACCTTAAGGGAGTCATTGTTACTGCAGCCAGCTGCTCCCCCTTCTTTGAATCTTTCCTCTCTTTAATTCGTACTGTGGTCAGTCCTGCAGAAGCGATATGCCACCACCTGTCCATGTTACCGTTGTCTGAGTTACTTCAATGACGATTTCCTCGAGATTTCAAATAAATATCGCCGAGTGACGAGGCATTTGGCTACCTTAAGAGAGTCATAGTTACTGCTGCCAGCTGCGCGACGTACTTTGCATCTTTCCACTCTTTAATTATTACTGTGGTCAGTCCTGCAGGAGCAATATGCCATCACATGTAACCCTTAACGTTGTCTGAGCTACCTTAACAAAGATATCCTCGAGCTCTCAAAAAAAAATTCACATGGTGACGAGGCATTTGGCTACCTTAAGAGAGTCATAGTACCCCTGCCTGCTGCTCCCACTTTTCTAAGCGTTTCTATCATTCTTGCTATGCCCTGTCCTACGGAAACGATGTGCCACTATATGTCCACGTTAACGTCGTCACTGTTACTCCCACTACGAGTCTCTCGAGTTAGCAAATGTACCTCGCCGGATGACGAGGCATTTGGGTACCTTAAGGGAGTCATTGTTACTGCAGCCAGCTGCTCCCCCTTCTTTGAATCTTTCCTCTCCTTAATTCGTACATGGTCAGTCCTGCAGAAGCGATATGCCACCACCTGTCCATGTTACCGTTGTCTGAGTTACTTCAATGACGATTTCCTCGAGATTTCAAATAAATATCGCCGAGTGACGAGGCATTTGGCTACCTTAAGAGAGTCATAGTTACTGCTGCCAGCTGCGCGACGTACTTTGCATCTTTCCACTCTTTAATTATTACTGTGGTCAGTCCTGCAGGAGCAATATGCCATTACATGTAACCCTTAACGTTGTCTGAGCTACCTTAACGAAGATATCCTCGAGTTCTCAAAAAAAATTTCACATGGTGACGAGGCATTTGGCTACCGTAAGAGAGTCATAGTACCCCTGCCTGCTGCTCCCACTTTTCTGAGCGTTTCTATCATTCTAGCTATGGCCTGTCCTACGGAACCGATGTGCCACTATAAATCCACGTTAACGTCGTCACTGTTACTCCCACTACGAGTCTCTCGAGTTAGCAAATGTACCTCGCCGGATGACGAGGCATTTGGGTACCTTAAGAGAGTCGTAGTAACTGCTGCCAGCTGCTCGACGTACTTTGCATCTTTCCACTCTTTAATTATTACTGTGGTCAGTCCTGCCGGAGCAATATGCCATCACATGTAAACGTTAACGTTGTCTGAGCTACCTTAACGAAGATATCCTCGAGTTTTCAAAAAACATTTCACATGGTGACGAGGCATTTGGCTACCTTAAGAGAGTCATAGTACCCCTGCCTGCTGCTCCCACTTTTCTAAGCGTTTCTATCATTCTTGCTATGGCCTGTCCTACGGAACCGATGTGCCACTATATGTCCACGTTAACGTCGTCACTGTTACTCCCACTACGAGTCTCTCGAGTTAGCAAATGTACCTCGCCGGAAGACGAGGCATTTGGGTACCTTAAGGGAGTCATACTTACTGCAGCCAGCTGCTCCCCCTTCTCTGAATCTGTCCTCTCTTTAATTTGTACTGTGGTCAGTCCTGCAGAAGCTATATGCCACCACCTGTCTATGTTACCGTTGTCTGAGTTACTTCAATGACGATTTCCTCGAGTTTTAAAATAAATGTCGCCGAGTGAATATGCATTTGGCTACCATAAGAGAGTAATAGTTACTGCTGCCAGCTGCTCGACGTACTTTGCATCTTTCCACTCTTTAATTATTACTGTGATCAGTCCCGCCGGAGCAATATGCCATTACATGTAAACCTTAACGTTGTCTGAGCTAGCTTAACGAAGATATCCTCGAGTTTTTAAAAAACATTTCTCATGGTGACGAGGCATTTGGCTACCTTAAGAGAGTCATAGTACCCCTGCCTGCTGCTCCCACTTTTCTAAGCGTTTCTATCATTCTTGCTATGCCCTGTCCTACGGAACCGATGTGCCACTATATGTCCACGTTAACGTCGTCACTGTTACTCCCACTACGAGTCTCTCGAGTTAGCAAATGTACCTCGCCGGATGACGAGGCATTTGGGTACCTTAAGGGAGTCATTGTTACTGCAGCCAGCTGCTCCCCCTTCTTTGAATCTTTCCTCTCTTTAATTCGTACTGTGGTCAGTCCTGCAGAAGCGATATGCCACCACCTGTCCATGTTACCGTTGTCTGAGTTACTTCAATGACGATTTCCTCGAGATTTCAAATAAATATCGCCGAGTGACGAGGCATTTGGCTACCTTAAGAGAGTCATAGTTACTGCTGCCAGCTGCGCGACGTACTTTGCATCTTTCCACTCTTTAATTATTACTGTGGTCAGTCCTGCAGGAGCAATATGCCATCACATGTAACCCTTAACGTTGTCTGAGCTACCTTAACAAAGATATCCTCGAGCTCTCAAAAAAAAATTCACATGGTGACGAGGCATTTGGCTACCTTAAGAGAGTCATAGTACCCCTGCCTGCTGCTCCCACTTTTCTAAGCGTTTCTATCATTCTTGCTATGCCCTGTCCTACGGAAACGATGTGCCACTATATGTCCACGTTAACGTCGTCACTGTTACTCCCACTACGAGTCTCTCGAGTTAGCAAATGTACCTCGCCGGATGACGAGGCATTTGGGTACCTTAAGGGAGTCATTGTTACTGCAGCCAGCTGCTCCCCCTTCTTCGAATCTTTCCTCTCCTTAATTCGTACATGGTCAGTCCTGCAGAAGCGATATGCCACCACCTGTCCATGTTACCGTTGTCTGAGTTACTTCAATGACGATTTCCTCGAGATTTCAAATAAATATCGCCGAGTGACGAGGCATTTGGCTACCTTAAGAGAGTCATAGTTACTGCTGCCAGCTGCGCGACGTACTTTGCATCTTTCCACTCTTTAATTATTACTGTGGTCAGTCCTGCAGGAGCAATATGCCATTACATGTAACCCTTAACGTTGTCTGAGCTACCTTAACGAAGATATCCTCGAGTTCTCAAAAAAAATTTCACATGGTGACGAGGCATTTGGCTACCGTAAGAGAGTCATAGTACCCCTGCCTGCTGCTCCCACTTTTCTAAGCGTTTCTATCATTCTTGCTATGGCCTGTCCTACGGAACCGATGTGCCACTATAAATCCACGTTAACGTCGTCACTGTTACTCCCACTACGAGTCTCTCGAGTTAGCAAATGTACCTCGCCGGATGACGAGGCATTTGGGTACCTTAAGAGAGTCGTAGTAACTGCTGCCAGCTGCTCGACGTACTTTGCATCTTTCCACTCTTTAATTATTACTGTGGTCAGTCCTGCCGGAGCAATATGCCATCACATATAACCCTTAACGTTGTCTGAGCTACCTTAACAAAGATATCCTCGAGTTCTCAAAAAAAAATTCACATGGTGACGAGGCATTTGGCTACCTTAAGAGAGTCATAGTACCCCTGCCTGCTGCTCCCACTTTTCTAAGCGTTTCTATCATTCTTGCTATGCCCTGTCCTACGGAAACGATGTGCCACTATATGTCCACGTTAACGTCGTCACTGTTACTCCCACTACGAGTCTCTCGAGTTAGCAAATGTACCTCGCCGGATGACGAGGCATTTGGGTACCTTAAGAGAGTCGTAGTAACTGCTGCCAGCTGCTCGACGTACTTTGCATCTTTCCACTCTTTAATTATTACTGTGGTCAGTGCTGCCGGAGCAATATGCCATTACATGTAAACGTTAACGTTGTCTGAGCTACCTTAACGAAGATATCCTCGAGTTTTCATAACACATTTCACATGGTGACGAGGCATTTGGCTACCTTAAGAGAGTCATAGTACCCCTGCCTGCTGCTCCCACTTTTCTAAGCGTTTCTATCATTCTTGCTATGCCCTGTCCTACGGAAACGATGTGCCACTATATGTCCACGTTAACGTCGTCACTGTTACTCCCACTACGAGTCTCTCGAGTTAGCAAATGTACCTCGCCGGATGACGAGGCATTTGGGTACCTTAAGGGAGTCATTGTTACTGCAGCCAGCTGCTCCCCCTTCTTTGAATCTTTCCTCTCCTTAATTCGTACATGGTCAGTCCTGCAGAAGCGATATGCCACCACCTGTCCATGTTACCGTTGTCTGAGTTACTTCAATGACGATTTCCTCGAGATTTCAAATAAATATCGCCGAGTGACGAGGCATTTGGCTACCTTAAGAGAGTCATAGTTACTGCTGCCAGCTGCGCGACGTACTTTGCATCTTTCCACTCTTTAATTATTACTGTGGTCAGTCCTGCAGGAGCAATATGCCATTACATGTAACCCTTAACGTTGTCTGAGCTACCTTAACGAAGATATCCTCGAGTTCTCAAAAAAAATTTCACATGGTGACGAGGCATTTGGCTACCGTAAGAGAGTCATAGTACCCCTGCCTGCTGCTCCCACTTTTCTGAGCGTTTCTATCATTCTAGCTATGGCCTGTCCTACGGAACCGATGTGCCACTATAAATCCACGTTAACGTCGTCACTGTTACTCCCACTACGAGTCTCTCGAGTTAGCAAATGTACCTCGCCGGATGACGAGGCATTTGGGTACCTTAAGAGAGTCGTAGTAACTGCTGCCAGCTGCTCGACGTACTTTGCATCTTTCCACTCTTTAATTATTACTGTGGTCAGTCCTGCCGGAGCAATATGCCATCACATGTAAACGTTAACGTTGTCTGAGCTACCTTAACGAAGATATCCTCGAGTTTTCAAAAAACATTTCACATGGTGACGAGGCATTTGGCTACCTTAAGAGAGTCATAGTACCCCTGCCTGCTGCTCCCACTTTTCTAAGCGTTTCTATCATTCTTGCTATGGCCTGTCCTACGGAACCGATGTGCCACTATATGTCCACGTTAACGTCGTCACTGTTACTCCCACTACGAGTCTCTCGAGTTAGCAAATGTACCTCGCCGGAAGACGAGGCATTTGGGTACCTTAAGGGAGTCATACTTACTGCAGCCAGCTGCTCCCCCTTCTCTGAATCTGTCCTCTCTTTAATTTGTACTGTGGTCAGTCCTGCAGAAGCTATATGCCACCACCTGTCTATGTTACCGTTGTCTGAGTTACTTCAATGACGATTTCCTCGAGTTTTAAAATAAATGTCGCCGAGTGAATATGCATTTGGCTACCATAAGAGAGTAATAGTTACTGCTGCCAGCTGCTCGACGTACTTTGCATCTTTCCACTCTTTAATTATTACTGTGATCAGTCCCGCCGGAGCAATATGCCATTACATGTAAACCTTAACGTTGTCTGAGCTAGCTTAACGAAGATATCCTCGAGTTTTTAAAAAACATTTCTCATGGTGACGAGGCATTTGGCTACCTTAAGAGAGTCATAGTACCCCTGCCTGCTGCTCCCACTTTTCTAAGCGTTTCTATCATTCTTGCTATGCCCTGTCCTACGGAACCGATGTGCCACTATATGTCCACGTTAACGTCGTCACTGTTACTCCCACTACGAGTCTCTCGAGTTAGCAAATGTACCTCGCCGGATGACGAGGCATTTGGGTACCTTAAGGGAGTCATTGTTACTGCAGCCAGCTGCTCCCCCTTCTTTGAATCTTTCCTCTCTTTAATTCGTACTGTGGTCAGTCCTGCAGAAGCGATATGCCACCACCTGTCCATGTTACCGTTGTCTGAGTTACTTCAATGACGATTTCCTCGAGATTTCAAATAAATATCGCCGAGTGACGAGGCATTTGGCTACCTTAAGAGAGTCATAGTTACTGCTGCCAGCTGCGCGACGTACTTTGCATCTTTCCACTCTTTAATTATTACTGTGGTCAGTCCTGCAGGAGCAATATGCCATCACATGTAACCCTTAACGTTGTCTGAGCTACCTTAACAAAGATATCCTCGAGCTCTCAAAAAAAAATTCACATGGTGACGAGGCATTTGGCTACCTTAAGAGAGTCATAGTACCCCTGCCTGCTGCTCCCACTTTTCTAAGCGTTTCTATCATTCTTGCTATGCCCTGTCCTACGGAAACGATGTGCCACTATATGTCCACGTTAACGTCGTCACTGTTACTCCCACTACGAGTCTCTCGAGTTAGCAAATGTACCTCGCCGGATGACGAGGCATTTGGGTACCTTAAGGGAGTCATTGTTACTGCAGCCAGCTGCTCCCCCTTCTTCGAATCTTTCCTCTCCTTAATTCGTACATGGTCAGTCCTGCAGAAGCGATATGCCACCACCTGTCCATGTTACCGTTGTCTGAGTTACTTCAATGACGATTTCCTCGAGATTTCAAATAAATATCGCCGAGTGACGAGGCATTTGGCTACCTTAAGAGAGTCATAGTTACTGCTGCCAGCTGCGCGACGTACTTTGCATCTTTCCACTCTTTAATTATTACTGTGGTCAGTCCTGCAGGAGCAATATGCCATTACATGTAACCCTTAACGTTGTCTGAGCTACCTTAACGAAGATATCCTCGAGTTCTCAAAAAAAATTTCACATGGTGACGAGGCATTTGGCTACCGTAAGAGAGTCATAGTACCCCTGCCTGCTGCTCCCACTTTTCTAAGCGTTTCTATCATTCTTGCTATGGCCTGTCCTACGGAACCGATGTGCCACTATAAATCCACGTTAACGTCGTCACTGTTACTCCCACTACGAGTCTCTCGAGTTAGCAAATGTACCTCGCCGGATGACGAGGCATTTGGGTACCTTAAGAGAGTCGTAGTAACTGCTGCCAGCTGCTCGACGTACTTTGCATCTTTCCACTCTTTAATTATTACTGTGGTCAGTCCTGCCGGAGCAATATGCCATCACATATAACCCTTAACGTTGTCTGAGCTACCTTAACAAAGATATCCTCGAGTTCTCAAAAAAAAATTCACATGGTGACGAGGCATTTGGCTACCTTAAGAGAGTCATAGTACCCCTGCCTGCTGCTCCCACTTTTCTAAGCGTTTCTATCATTCTTGCTATGCCCTGTCCTACGGAAACGATGTGCCACTATATGTCCACGTTAACGTCGTCACTGTTACTCCCACTACGAGTCTCTCGAGTTAGCAAATGTACCTCGCCGGATGACGAGGCATTTGGGTACCTTAAGAGAGTCGTAGTAACTGCTGCCAGCTGCTCGACGTACTTTGCATCTTTCCACTCTTTAATTATTACTGTGGTCAGTGCTGCCGGAGCAATATGCCATTACATGTAAACGTTAACGTTGTCTGAGCTACCTTAACGAAGATATCCTCGAGTTTTCATAACACATTTCACATGGTGACGAGGCATTTGGCTACCTTAAGAGAGTCATAGTACCCCTGCCTGCTGCTCCCACTTTTCTAAGCGTTTCTATCATTCTTGCTATGGCCTGTCCTACGGAACCGATGTGCCACTATATGTCCACGTTAACGTCGTCACTGTTACTCCCACTACGAGTCTCTCGAGTTAGCAAATGTACCTCGCCGGATGACGAGGCATTTGGGTACCTTAAGGGAGTCATTGTTACTGCAGCCAGCTGCTCCCCCTTCTTTGAATCTTTCCTCTCTTTAATTCGTACTGTGGTCAGTCCTGCAGAAGCGATATGCCACCACCTGTCCATGTTACCGTTGTCTGAGTTACTTCAATGACGATTTCCTCGAGATTTCAAATAAATATCGCCGAGTGACGAGGCATTTGGCTACCTTAAGAGAGTCATAGTTACTGCTGCCAGCTGCGCGACGTACTTTGCATCTTTCCACTCTTTAATTATTACTGTGGTCAGTCCTGCAGGAGCAATATGCCATCACATGTAACCCTTAACGTTGTCTGAGCTACCTTAACAAAGATATCCTCGAGCTCTCAAAAAAAAATTCACATGGTGACGAGGCATTTGGCTACCTTAAGAGAGTCATAGTACCCCTGCCTGCTGCTCCCACTTTTCTAAGCGTTTCTATCATTCTTGCTATGCCCTGTCCTACGGAAACGATGTGCCACTATATGTCCACGTTAACGTCGTCACTGTTACTCCCACTACGAGTCTCTCGAGTTAGCAAATGTACCTCGCCGGATGACGAGGCATTTGGGTACCTTAAGGGAGTCATTGTTACTGCAGCCAGCTGCTCCCCCTTCTTTGAATCTTTCCTCTCCTTAATTCGTACATGGTCAGTCCTGCAGAAGCGATATGCCACCACCTGTCCATGTTACCGTTGTCTGAGTTACTTCAATGACGATTTCCTCGAGATTTCAAATAAATATCGCCGAGTGACGAGGCATTTGGCTACCTTAAGAGAGTCATAGTTACTGCTGCCAGCTGCGCGACGTACTTTGCATCTTTCCACTCTTTAATTATTACTGTGGTCAGTCCTGCAGGAGCAATATGCCATTACATGTAACCCTTAACGTTGTCTGAGCTACCTTAACGAAGATATCCTCGAGTTCTCAAAAAAAATTTCACATGGTGACGAGGCATTTGGCTACCGTAAGAGAGTCATAGTACCCCTGCCTGCTGCTCCCACTTTTCTGAGCGTTTCTATCATTCTTGCTATGGCCTGTCCTACGGAACCGATGTGCCACTATAAATCCACGTTAACGTCGTCACTGTTACTCCCACTACGAGTCTCTCGAGTTAGCAAATGTACCTCGCCGGATGACGAGGCATTTGGGTACCTTAAGAGAGTCGTAGTAACTGCTGCCAGCTGCTCGACGTACTTTGCATCTTTCCACTCTTTAATTATTACTGTGGTCAGTCCTGCCGGAGCAATATGCCATCACATGTAAACGTTAACGTTGTCTGAGCTACCTTAACGAAGATATCCTCGAGTTTTCAAAAAACATTTCACATGGTGACGAGGCATTTGGCTACCTTAAGAGAGTCATAGTACCCCTGCCTGCTGCTCCCACTTTTCTAAGCGTTTCTATCATTCTTGCTATGGCCTGTCCTACGGAACCGATGTGCCACTATATGTCCACGTTAACGTCGTCACTGTTACTCCCACTACGAGTCTCTCGAGTTAGCAAATGTACCTCGCCGGAAGACGAGGCATTTGGGTACCTTAAGGGAGTCATACTTACTGCAGCCAGCTGCTCCCCCTTCTCTGAATCTGTCCTCTCTTTAATTTGTACTGTGGTCAGTCCTGCAGAAGCTATATGCCACCACCTGTCTATGTTACCGTTGTCTGAGTTACTTCAATGACGATTTCCTCGAGTTTTAAAATAAATGTCGCCGAGTGAATATGCATTTGGCTACCATAAGAGAGTAATAGTTACTGCTGCCAGCTGCTCGACGTACTTTGCATCTTTCCACTCTTTAATTATTACTGTGATCAGTCCCGCCGGAGCAATATGCCATTACATGTAAACCTTAACGTTGTCTGAGCTAGCTTAACGAAGATATCCTCGAGTTTTCAAAAAACATTTCTCATGGTGACGAGGCATTTGGCTACCTTAAGAGAGTCATAGTACCCCTGCCTGCTGCTCCCACTTTTCTAAGCGTTTCTATCATTCTTGCTATGGCCTGTCCTACGGAACCGATGTGCCACTATATGTCCACGTTAACGTCGTCACTGTTACTCCCACTACGAGTCTCTCGAGTTAGCAAATGTACCTCGCCGGATGACGAGGCATTTGGCAACCTTAAGGGAGTCGTTGTTACAGCAGCCAGCTGCTCCCCTTTCTTTGAATCTTTCCTCTCTTTAATTCGTACTGTGGTCAGTCCTGCAGAAGCGATATGCCACCACCTGTCCATGTTACCGTTGTCTGAGTTACTTCAATGACGATTTCCTCGAGATTTCAAATAAATATCGCCGAGTGACGAGGCATTTGGCTACCTTAAGAGAGTCATAGTTACTGCTGCCAGCTGCGCGACGTACTTTGCATCTTTCCACTCTTTAATTATTACTGTGGTCAGTCCTGCAGGAGCAATATGCCATCACATGTAACCCTTAACGTTGTCTGAGCTACCTTAACAAAGATATCCTCGAGTTCTCAAAAAAAAATTCACATGGTGACGAGGCATTTGGCTACCTTAAGAGAGTCATAGTACCCCTGCCTGCTGCTCCCACTTTTCTAAGCGTTTCTATCATTCTTGCTATGCCCTGTCCTACGGAAACGATGTGCCACTATATGTCCACGTTAACGTCGTCACTGTTACTCCCACTACGAGTCTCTCGAGTTAGCAAATGTACCTCGCCGGATGACGAGGAATTTGGGTACCTTAAGGGAGTCATAGTTACTGCAGCCAGCTGCTCCCCCTTCTTTGAATCTTTCCTCTCCTTAATTCGTACTGTGGTCAGTCCTGCAGAAGCGATATGCCACCACCTGTCCATGTTACCGTTGTCTGAGTTACTTCAATGACGATTTCCTCGAGATTTCAAATAAATATCGCCGAGTGACGAGGCATTTGGCTACCTTAAGAGAGTCATAGTTACTGCTGCCAGCTGCGCGACGTACTTTGCATCTTTCCACTCTTTAATTATTACTGTGGTCAGTCCTGCAGGAGCAATATGCCATTACATGTAACCCTTAACGTTGTCTGAGCTACCTTAACGAAGATATCCTCGAGTTCTCAAAAAAAATTTCACATGGTGACGATACATTTGGCTACCGTAAGAGAGTCATAGTACCCCTGCCTGCTGCTCCCACTTTTCTAAGCGTTTCTATCATTCTTGCTATGGCCTGTCCTACGGAACCGATGTGCCACTATATGTCCACGTTAACGTCGTCACTGTTACTCCCACTACGAGTCTCTCGAGTTAGCAAATGTACCTCGCCGGATGACGAGGCATTTGGGTACCTTAAGAGAGTCGTAGTAACTGCTGCCAGCTGCTCGACGTACTTTGCATCTTTCCACTCTTTAATTATTACTGTGGTCAGTCCTGCCGGAGCAATATGCCATCACATGTAAACGTTAACGTTGTCTGAGCTACCTTAACGAAGATATCCTCGAGTTTTCAAAAAACATTTCACATGGTGACGAGGCATTTGGCTACCTTAAGAGAGTCATAGTACCCCTGCCTGCTGCTCCCACTTTTCTAAGCGTTTCTATCATTTTTGCTATGGCCTGCCCTACGGAACCGATGTGCCACTATATGTCCACGTTAACGTCGTCACTGTTACTCCCACTACGAGTCTCTCGAGTTAGCAAATGTACCTCGCCGGATGACGAGGCATTTGGGTACCTTAAGGGAGTCATTGTTACTGCAGCCAGCTGCTCCCCCTTCTTTGAATCATTCCTCTCTTTAATTCGTACTGTGGTCAGTCCTGCAGAAGCGATATGCCACCACCTGTCCATGTTACCGTTGTCTGAGTTACTTCAATGACGATTTCCTCGAGATTTCAAATAAATATCGCCGAGTGACGAGGCATTTGGCTACCTTAAGAGAGTCATAGTTACTGCTGCCAGCTGCGCGACGTACTTTGCATCTTTCCACTCTTTAATTATTACTGTGGTCAGTCCTGCAGGAGCAATATGCCATCACATGTAACCCTTAACGTTGTCTGAGCTACCTTAACAAAGATATCCTCGAGTTCTCAAAAAAAAATTCACATGGTGACGAGGCATTTGGCTACCTTAAGAGAGTCATAGTACCCCTGCCTGCTGCTCCCACTTTTCTAAGCGTTTCTATCATTCTTGCTATGCCCTGTCCTACGGAAACGATGTGCCACTATATGTCCACGTTAACGTCGTCACTGTTACTCCCACTACGAGTCTCTCGAGTTAGCAAATGTACCTCGCCGGATGACGAGGCATTTGGGTACCTTAAGGGAGTCATTGTTACTGCAGCCAGCTGCTCCCCCTTCTTTGAATCTTTCCTCTCCTTAATTCGTACTGTGGTCAGTCCTGCAGAAGCGATATGCCACCACCTGTCCATGTTACCGTTGTCTGAGTTACTTCAATGACGATTTCCTCGAGATTTCAAATAAATATCGCCGAGTGACGAGGCATTTGGCTACCTTAAGAGAGTCATAGTTACTGCTGCCAGCTGCGCGACGTACTTTGCATCTTTCCACTCTTTAATTATTACTGTGGTCAGTCCTGCAGGAGCAATATGCCATTACATGTAACCCTTAACGTTGTCTGAGCTACCTTAACGAAGATATCCTCGAGTTCTCAAAAAAAATTTCACATGGTGACGAGGCATTTGGCTACCGTAAGAGAGTCATAGTACCCCTGCCTGCTGCTCCCACTTTTCTAAGCGTTTCTATCATTCTTGCTATGGCCTGTCCTACGGAACCGATGTGCCACTATATGTCCACGTTAACGTCGTCACTGTTACTCCCACTACGAGTCTCTCGAGTTAGCAAATGTACCTCGCCGGATGACGAGGCATTTGGGTACAATAAGAGAGTCGTAGTAACTGCTGCCAGCTGCTCGACGTACTTTGCATCTTTCCACTCTTTAATTATTACTGTGGTCAGTCCTGCCGGAGCAATATGCCATTACATGTAAACGTTAACGTTGTCTGAGCTACCTTAACGAAGATATCCTCGAGTTTTCAAAACACATTTCACATGGTGACGAGGCATTTGGCTACCTTAAGAGAGTCATTGTACCCCTGCCTGCTGCTCACACTTTTCTAAGCGTTTCTATCATTCTTGCTATGGCCTGTCCTACGGAACCGATGTGCCACTATATGTCCACGTTAACGTCGTCACTGTTACTCCCACTACGAGTCTCTCGAGTTAGCAAATGTACCTCGCCGGATGACGAGGCATTTGGGTACCTTAAGTTAGTCATTGTTACTGCAGCCAGCTGCTCCCCCTTCTTTGAATCTTTCCTCTATTTAATTCGTACTGTGGTCAGTCCTGCAGAAGCGATATGCCACCACCTGTCCATGTTACCGTTGTCTGAGTTACTTCAATGACGATTTCCTCGAGATTTCTAATAAATATCGCCGAGTGACGAGGCATTTGGCTACCTTAAGAGAGTCATAGTTACTGCTGCCAGCTGCGCGACGTACTTTGCATCTTTCCACTCTTTAATTATTACTGTGGTCAGTCCTGCAGGAGCAATATGCCATCACATGTAACCCTTAACGTTGTCTGAGCTACCTTAACGAAGATATCCTCGAGTTTTCAAAAAACATTTCACATGGTGACGAGGCATTTGGCTACCTTAAGAGAGTCATAGTACCCCTGCCTGCTGCTCCCACTTTTCTAAGCGTTTCTATCATTCTTGCTATGGCCTGTCCTACGGAACCGATGTGCCACTATATGTCCACGTTAACGTCGTCACTGTTACTCCCACTACGAGTCTCTCGAGTTAGCAAATGTACCTCGCCGGATGACGAGGCATTTGGGTACCTTAAGGGAGTCATTGTTACTGCAGCCAGCTGCTCCCCCTTCTTTGAATCTTTCCTCTCTTTAATTCGTACTGTGGTCAGTCCTGCAGAAGCGATATGCCACCACCTGTCCATGTTACCGTTGTCTGAGTTACTTCAATGACGATTTCCTCGAGATTTCAAATAAATATCGCCGAGTGACGAGGCATTTGGCTACCTTAAGAGAGTCATAGTTACTGCTGCCAGCTGCGCGACGTACTTTGCATCTTTCCACTCTTTAATTATTACTGTGGTCAGTCCTGCAGGAGCAATATGCCATTACATGTAACCCTTAACGTTGTCTGAGCTACCTTAACGAAGATATCCTCGAGTTCTCAAAAAAAAATTTCACATGGTGACGAGGCATTTGGCTACCTTAAGAGAGTCATAGTACCCCTTGCCTGCTGCTCCCACTTTTCTAAGCGTTTCTATCAATCTTGCTATGGCCTGTCCTACGGAACCGATGTGCCACTATATGTCCACGATAACGTCGTCACTGTTACTCCCACTACGAGTCTCTCGAGTTTGCAAATGTACCTCGCCGGATGACGAGGCATTTGGGTACCTTAAGGGAGTCATACTTACTGCAGCCAGCTGCTCCCCCTTCTCTGAATCTGTCCTCTCTTTAATTTGTACTGTGGTCAGTCCTGCAGAAGCTATATGCCACCACCTGTCTATGTTACCGTTGTCTGAGTTACTTCAATGACGATTTCCTCGAGTTTTAAAATAAATATCGCCGAGTGAATATGCATTTGGCTACCATAAGAGAGTAATAGTTACTGCTGCCAGCTGCTCGACGTACTTTGCATCTTTCCACTCTTTAATTACTACTGTGATCAGTCCCGCCGGAGCAATATGCCATTACATGTAAACCTTAACGTTGTCTGAGCTACCTTAACGGAGATATCCTCGAGTTCTCAAAAAAAATTTCACATGGTGACGAGGCATTTGGCTACCGTAAGAGAGTCATAGTACCCCTGCCTGCTGCTCCCACTTTTCTAAGCGTTTCTATCATTCTTGCTATGGCCTGTCCTACGGAACCGATGTGCCACTATATGTCCACGTTAACGTCGTCACTGTTACTCCCACTACGAGTCTCTCGAGTTAGCAAATGTACCTCGCCGGATGACGAGGCATTTGGGTACCTTAAGAGAGTCGTAGTAACTGCTGCCAGCTGCTCGACGTACTTTGCATCTTTCCACTCTTTAATTATTACTGTGGTCAGTCCTGCCGGAGCAATATGCCATCACATGTAAACGTTAACGTTGTCTGAGCTACCTTAACGAAGATATCCTCGAGTTTTCAAAAAACATTTCACATGGTGACGAGGCATTTGGCTACCTTAAGAGAGTCATAGTACCCCTGCCTGCTGCTCCCACTTTTCTAAGCGTTTCTATCATTCTTGCTATGGCCTGTCCTACGGAACCGATGTGCCACTATATGTCCACGTTAACGTCGTCACTGTTACTCCCACTACGAGTCTCTCGAGTTAGCAAATGTACCTCGCCGGATGACGAGGCATTTGGGTACCTTAAGGGAGTCATTGTTACTGCAGCCAGCTGCTCCCCCTTCTTTGAATCTTTCCTCTCTTTAATTCGTACTGTGGTCAGTCCTGCAGAAGCGATATGCCACCACCTGTCCATGTTACCGTTGTCTGAGTTACTTCAATGACGATTTCCTCGAGATTTCAAATAAATATCGCCGAGTGACGAGGCATTTGGCTACCTTAAGAGAGTCATAGTTACTGCTGCCAGCTGCGCGTCGTACTTTGCATCTTTCCACTCTTTAATTATTACTGTGGTCAGTCCTGCAGGAGCAATATGCCATCACATGTAACCCTTAACGTTGTCTGAGCTACCTTAACGAAGATATCCTCGAGTTTTCAAAAAACATTTCACATGGTGACGAGGCATTTGGCTACCTTAAGAGAGTCATAGTACCCCTGCCTGCTGCTCCCACTTTTCTAAGCGTTTCTATCATTCTTGCTATGGCCTGTCCTACGGAACCGATGTGCCACTATATGTCCACGTTAACGTCGTCACTGTTACTCCCACTACGAGTCTCTCGAGTTAGCAAATGTACCTCGCCGGATGACGAGGCATTTGGGTACCTTAAGGGAGTCATTGTTACTGCAGCCAGCTGCTCCCCCTTCTTTGAATCTTTCTTCTCTTTAATTCGTACTGTGGTCAGTCCTGCAGAAGCGATATGCCACCACCTGTCCATGTTACCGTTGTCTGAGTTACTTCAATGACGATTTCCTCGAGATTTCAAATAAATATCGCCGAGTGACGAGGCATTTGGCTACCTTAAGAGAGTCATAGTTACTGCTGCCAGCTGCGCGACGTACTTTGCATCTTTCCACTCTTTAATTATTACTGTGGTCAGTCCTGCAGGAGCAATATGCCATTACATGTAACCCTTAACGTTGTCTGAGCTACCTTAACGAAGATATCCTCGAGTTCTCAAAAAAAAATTTCACATGGTGACGAGGCATTTGGCTACCTTAAGAGAGTCATAGTACCCCTTGCCTGCTGCTCCCACTTTTCTAAGCGTTTCTATCAATCTTGCTATGGCCTGTCCTACGGAACCGATGTGCCACTATATGTCCACGATAACGTCGTCACTGTTACTCCCACTACGAGTCTCTCGAGTTTGCAAATGTACCTCGCCGGATGACGAGGCATTTGGGTACCTTAAGGGAGTCATACTTACTGCAGCCAGCTGCTCCCCCTTCTCTGAATCTGTCCTCTCTTTAATTTGTACTGTGGTCAGTCCTGCAGAAGCTATATGCCACCACCTGTCTATGTTACCGTTGTCTGAGTTACTTCAATGACGATTTCCTCGAGTTTTAAAATAAATATCGCCGAGTGAATATGCATTTGGCTACCATAAGAGAGTAATAGTTACTGCTGCCAGCTGCTCGACGTACTTTGCATCTTTCCACTCTTTAATTACTACTGTGATCAGTCCCGCCGGAGCAATATGCCATTACATGTAAACCTTAACGTTGTCTGAGCTACCTTAACGGAGATATCCTCGAGTTCTCAAAAAAAATTTCACATGGTGACGAGGCATTTGGCTACCGTAAGAGAGTCATAGTACCCCTGCCTGCTGCTCCCACTTTTCTAAGCGTTTCTATCATTCTTGCTATGGCCTGTCCTACGGAACCGATGTGCCACTATATGTCCACGTTAACGTCGTCACTGTTACTCCCACTACGAGTCTCTCGAGTTAGCAAATGTACCTCGCCGGATGACGAGGCATTTGGGTACCTTAAGGGAGTCATTGTTACTGCAGCCAGCTGCTCCCCCTTCTTTGAATCTTTCCTCTCTTTAATTCGTACTGTGGTCAGTCCTGCAGAAGCGATATGCCACCACCTGTACATGTTACCGTTGTCTGAGTTACTTCAATGACGATTTCCTCGAGATTTCAAATAAATATCGCCGAGTGACGAGGCATTTGGCTACCTTAAGAGAGTCATAGTTACTGCTGCCAGCTGCGCGACGTACTTTGCATCTTTCCACTCTTTAATTATTACTGTGGTCAGTCCTGCAGGAGCAATATGCCATCACATGTAACCCTTAACGTTGTCTGAGCTACCTTAACAAAGATATCCTCGAGTTCTCAAAAAAAAATTCACATGGTGACGAGGCATTTGGCTACCTTAAGAGAGTCATAGTACCCCTGCCTGCTGCTCCCACTTTTCTAAGCGTTTCTATCATTCTTGCTATGCCCTGTCCTACGGAAACGATGTGCCACTATATGTCCACGTTAACGTCGTCACTGTTACTCCCACTACGAGTCTCTCGAGTTAGCAAATGTACCTCGCCGGATGACGAGGCATTTGGGTACCTTAAGGGAGTCATTGTTACTGCAGCCAGCTGCTCCCCCTTCTTTGAATCTTTCCTCTCCTTAATTCGTACTGTGGTCAGTCCTGCAGAAGCGATATGCCACCACCTGTCCATGTTACCGTTGTCTGAGTTACTTCAATGACGATTTCCTCGAGATTTCAAATAAATATCGCCGAGTGACGAAGCATTTGGCTACCTTAAGAGAGTCATAGTTACTGCTGCCAGCTGCACGACGTACTTTGCATCTTTCCACTCTTTAATTATTACTGTGGTCAGTCCTGCAGGAGCAATATGCCATTACATGTAACCCTTAACGTTGTCTGAGCTACCTTAACGAAGATATCCTCGAGTTCTCAAAAAAAATTTCACATGGTGACGAGGCATTTGGCTACCGTAAGAGAGTCATAGTACCCCTGCCTGCTGCTCCCACTTTTCTAAGCGTTTCTATCATTCTTGCTATGGCCTGTCCTACGGAACCGATGTGCCACTATATGTCCACGTTAACGTCGTCACTGTTACTCCCACTACGAGTCTCTCGAGTTAGCAAATGTACCTCGCCGGATGACGAGGCATTTGGGTACCTTAAGAGAGTCGTAGTAACTGCTGCCAGCTGCTCGACGTACTTTGCATCTTTCCACTCTTTAATTATTACTGTGGTCAGTCCTGCCGGATCAATATGCCATCACATGTAAACGTTAACGTTGTCTGAGCTACCTTAACGAAGATATCCTCGAGTTTTCAAAAAACATTTCACATGGTGACGAGGCATTTGGCTACCTTAAGAGAGTTATAGTACCCCTGCCTGCTGCTCCCACTTTTCTAAGCGTTTCTATCATTCTTGCTATGGCCTGTCCTACGGAACCGATGTGCCACTATATGTCCACGTTAACGTCGTCACTGTTACTCCCACTACGAGTCTCTCGAGTTAGCAAATGTACCTCGCCGGATGACGAGGCATTTGGGTACCTTAAGGGAGTCATTGTTACTGCAGCCAGCTGCTCCCCCTTCTTTGAATCTTTCCTCTCTTTAATTCGTACTGTGGTCAGTCCTGCAGAAGCGATATGCCACCACCTGTCCATGTTACCGTTGTCTGAGTTACTTCAATGACGATTTCCTCGAGATTTCAAATAAATATCGCCGAGTGACGAGGCATTTGGCTACCTTAAGAGAGTCATAGTTACTGCTGCCAGCTGCGCGACGTACTTTGCATCTTTCCACACTTTAATTATTACTGTGGTCAGTCCTGCAGGAGCAATATGCCATTACATATAACCCTTAACGTTGTCTGAGCTACCTTAACGAAGATATCCTCGAGTTCTCAAAAAAAAATTTCACATGGTGACGAGGCATTTGGCTACCTTAAGAGAGTCATAGTACCCCTTGCCTGCTGCTCCCACTTTTCTAAGCGTTTCTATCAATCTTGCTATGGCCTGTCCTACGGAACCGATGTGCCACTATATGTCCACGATAACGTCGTCACTGTTACTCCCACTACGAGTCTCTCGAGTTTGCAAATGTACCTCGCCGGATGACGAGGCATTTGGGTACCTTAAGGGAGTCATACTTACTGCAGCCAGCTGCTCCCCCTTCTCTGAATCTGTCCTCTCTTTAATTTGTACTGTGGTCAGTCCTGCAGAAGCTATATGCCACCACCTGTCTATGTTACCGTTGTCTGAGTTACTTCAATGACGATTTCCTCGAGTTTTAAAATAAATATCGCCGAGTGAATATGCATTTGGCTACCATAAGAGAGTAATAGTTACTGCTGCCAGCTGCTCGACGTACTTTGCATCTTTCCACTCTTTAATTATTACTGTGATCAGTCCCGCCGGAGCAATATGCCATTACATGTAAACCTTAACGTTGTCTGAGCTAGCTTAACGAAGATATCCTCGAGTTTTCAAAAAACATTTCTCATGGTGACGAGGCATTTGGCTACCTTAAGAGAGTCATAGTACTCCTGCCTGCTGCTCCCACTTTTCTAAGCGTTTCTATCATTCTTGCTATGGCCTGTCCTACGGAACCGATGTGCCACTATATGTCCACGTTAACGTCGTCACTGTTACTCCCACTACGAGTCTCTCGAGTTAGCAAATGTACCTCGCCGGATGACGAGGCATTTGGCTACCTTAAGGGAGTCGTTGTTACAGCAGCCAGCTGCTCCCCTTTCTTTGAATCTTTCCTCTCTTTAATTCGTACTGTGGTCAGTCCTGCAGAAGCGATATGCCACCACCTGTCCATGTTACCGTTGTCTGAGTTACTTCAATGACGATTTCCTCGAGATTTCAAATAAATATCGCCGAGTGACGAGGCATTTGGCTACCTTAAGAGAGTCATAGTTACTGCTGCCAGCTGCGCGACGTACTTTGCATCTTTCCACTCTTTAATTATTACTGTGGTCAGTCCTGCAGAAGCAATATGCCATCACATGTAACCCTTAACGTTGTCTGAGCTACCTTAACAAAGATATCCTCGAGCTCTCAAAAAAAAATTCACATGGTGACGAGGCATTTGGCTACCTTAAGAGAGTCATAGTACCCCTGCCTGCTGCTCCCACTTTTCTAAGCGTTTCTATCATTCTTGCTATGCCCTGTCCTACGGAAACGATGTGCCACTATATGTCCACGTTAACGTCGTCACTGTTACTCCCACTACGAGTCTCTCGAGTTAGCAAATGTACCTCGCCGGATGACGAGGCATTTGGGTACCTTAAGGGAGTCATTGTTACTGCAGCCAGCTGCTCCCCCTTCTTTGAATCTTTCCTCTCCTTAATTCGTACTGTTTTCAGTCCTGCAGAAGCGATATGCCACCACCTGTCCATGTTACCGTTGTCTGAGTTACTTCAATGACGATTTCCTCGAGATTTCAAATAAATATCGCCGAGTGACGAGGCATTTGGCTACCTTAAGAGAGTCATAGTTACTGCTGCCAGCTGCGCGACGTACTTTGCATCTTTCCACTCTTTAATTATTACTGTGGTCAGTCCTGCAGGAGCAATATGCCATTACATGTAACCCTTAACGTTGTCTGAGCTACCTTAACGAAGATATCCTCGAGTTCTCAAAAAAAATTTCACATGGTGACGAGGCATTTGGCTACCATAAGAGAGTCATAGTACCCCTGCCTGCTGCTCCCACTTTTCTAAGCGTTTCTATCATTCTTGCTATGGCCTGTCCTACGGAACCGATGTGCCACTATATGTCCACGTTAACGTCGTCACTGTTACTCCCACTACGAGTCTCTCGAGTTAGCAAATGTACCTCGCCGGATGACGAGGCATTTGGGTACCTTAAGAGAGTCGTAGTAACTGCTGCCAGCTGCTCGACGTACTTTGCATCTTTCCACTCTTTAATTATTACTGTGGTCAGTCCTGCCGGAGCAATATGCCATCACATGTAAACGTTAACGTTGTCTGAGCTACCTTAACGAAGATATCCTCGAGTTTTCAAAAAACATTTCACATGGTGACGAGGCATTTGGCTACCTTAAGAGAGTCATAGTACCCCTGCCTGCTGCTCCCACTTTTCTAAGCGTTTCTATCATTCTTGCTATGGCCTGTCCTACGGAACCGATGTGCCACTATATGTCCACGTTAACGTCGTCACTGTTACTCCCACTACGAGTCTCTCGAGTTAGCAAATGTACCTCGCCGGATGACGAGGCATTTGGGTACCTTAAGGGAGTCATTGTTACTGCAGCCAGCTGCTCCCCCTTCTTTGAATCTTTCCTCTCTTTAATTCGTACTGTGGTCAGTCCTGCAGAAGCGATATGCCACCACCTGTCCATGTTACCGTTGTCTGAGTTACTTCAATGACGATTTCCTCGAGATTTCAAATAAATATCGCCGAGTGACGAGGCATTTGGCTACCTTAAGAGAGTCATAGTTACTGCTGCCAGCTGCGCGACGTACTTTGCATCTTTCCACTCTTTAATTATTACTGTGGTCAGTCCTGCAGGAGCAATATGCCATCACATGTAACCCTTAACGTTGTCTGAGCTACCTTTTCAAAGATATCCTCGAGTTCTCAAAAAAAAATTCACATGGTGACGAGGCATTTGGCTACCTTAAGAGAGTCATAGTACCCCTGCATGCTGCTCCCACTTTTCTAAGCGTTTCTATCATTCTTGCTATGCCCTGTCCTACGGAAACGATGTGCCACTATATGTCCACGTTAACGTCGTCACTGTTACTCCCACTACGAGTCTCTCGAGTTAGCAAATGTACGTGGCCGGATGACGAGGCATTTGGGTACCTTAAGGGAGTCATTGTTACTGCAGCCAGCTGCTCCCCCTTCTTTGAATCTTTCCTCTCTTTATTTCGTACTGTGGTCAGTCCTGCAGAAGCGATATGCCACCACCTGTCCATGTTACCGTTGTCTGAGTTACTTCAATGACGATTTCCTCGAGATTTCAAATAAATATCGCCGAGTGACGAGGCATTTGGCTACCTTAAGAGAGTCATAGTTACTGCTGCCAGCTGCGCGACGTACTTTGCATCTTTCCACTCTTTAATTATTACTGTGGTCAGTCCTGCAGGAGCAATATGCCATCACATGTAACCCTTAACGTTGTCTGAGCTACCTTAACAAAGATATCCTCGAGTTCTCAAAAAAAAATTCACATGGTGACGAGGCATTTGGCTACCTTAAGAGAGTCATAGTACCCCTGCCTGCTGCTCCCACTTTTCTAAGCGTTTCTATCATTCTTGCTATGCCCTGTCCTACGGAAACGATGTGCCACTATATGTCCACGTTAACGTCGTCACTGTTACTCCCACTACGAGTCTCTCGAGTTAGCAAATGTACCTCGCCGGATGACGAGGCATTTGGGTACCTTAAGGGAGTCATTGTTACTGCAGCCAGCTGCTCCCCCTTCTTTGAATCTTTCCTCTCCTTAATTCGTACTGTGGTCAGTCCTGCAGAAGCGATATGCCACCACCTGTCCATGTTACCGTTGTCTGAGTTACTTCAATGACAATTTCCTCGAGATTTCAAATAAATATCGCCGAGTGACGAGGCATTTGGCTACCTTAAGAGAGTCATAGTTACTGCTGCCAGCTGCGCGACGTACTTTGCATCTTTCCACTCTTTAATTATTACTGTGGTCAGTCCTGCAGGAGCAATATGCCATTACATGTAACCCTTAACGTTGTCTGAGCTACCTTAACGAAGATATCCTCGAGTTCTCAAAAAAAAATTCACATGGTGACGAGGCATTTGGCTACCGTAAGAGAGTCATAGTACCCCTGCCTGCTGCTCCCACTTTTCTAAGCGTTTCTATCATTCTTGCTATGGCCTGTCCTACGGAACCGATGTGCCACTATATGTCCACGTTAACGTCGTCACTGTTACTCCCACTACGAGTCTCTCGAGTTAGCAAATGTACCTCGCCGGATGACGAGGCATTTGGGTACCTTAAGAGAGTCGTAGTAACTGCTGCCAGCTGCTCGACGTACTTTGCATCTTTCCACTCTTTAATTATTACTGTGGTCACTCCTGCCGGAGCAATATGCCATTACATGTAAACGTTAACGTTGTCTGAGCTACCTTAACGAAGATATCCTCGAGTTTTCAAAAAACATTTCACATGGTGACGAGGCATTTGGCTACCTTAAGAGAGTCATAGTACCCCTGCCTGCTGCTCCCACTTTTCTAAGCGTTCCTATCATTCTTGCTATGGCCTGTCCTACGGAACCGATGTGCCACTATATGTCCACGTTAACGTCGTTACTGTTACTCCCACTACGAGTCTCTCGAGTTAGCAAATGTACCTCGCCGGATGACGAGGCATTTGGGTACCTTAAGGGAGTCATTGTTACTGCAGCCAGCTGCTCCCCCTTCTTTGAATCTTTCCTCTCTTTAATTCGTACTGTGGTCAGTCCTGCAGAAGCGATATGCCACCACCTGTCCATGTTACCGTTGTCTGAGTTACTTCAATGACGATTTCCTCGAGATTTCAAATAAATATCGCCGAGTGACGAGGCATTTGGCTACCTTAAGAGAGTCATAGTTACTGCTGCCAGCTGCGCGACGTACTTTGCATCTTTCCACTCTTTAATTATTACTGTGGTCAGTCCTGCAGGAGCAATATGCCATCACATGTAACCCTTAACGTTGTCTGAGCTACCTTAACAAAGATATCCTCGAGTTCTCAAAAAAAAATTCACATGGTGACGAGGCATATGGCTACCTTAAGAGAGTCATAGTACCCCTGCCTGCTGCTCCCACTTTTCTAAGCGTTTCTATCATTCTTGCTATGCCCTGTCCTACGGAAACGATGTGCCACTATATGTCCACGTTAACGTCGTCACTGTTACTCCCACTACGAGTCTCTCGAGTTAGCAAATGTACCTCGCCGGATGACGAGGCATTTGGGTACCTTAAGGGAGTCATTGTTACTGCAGCCAGCTGCTCCCCCTTCTTTGAATCTTTCCTCTCCTTAATTCGTACTGTGGTCAGTCCTGCAGAAGCGATATGCCACCACCTGTCCATGTTACCGTTGTCTGAGTTACTTCAATGACGATTTCCTCGAGATTTCAAATAAATATCGCCGAGTGACGAGGCATTTGGCTACCTTAAGAGAGTCATAGTTACTGCTGCCAGCTGCGCGACGTACTTTGCATCTTTCCACTCTTTAATTATTACTGTGGTCAGTCCTGCAGGAGAAATATGCCATCACATGTAACCCTTAACGTTGTCTGAGCTACCTTAACAAAGATATCCTCGAGTTCTCAAAAAAAAATTCACATGGTGACGAGGCATTTGGCTACCTTAAGAGAGTCATAGTACCCCTGCCTGCTGCTCCCACTTTTCTAAGCGTTTCTATCATTCTTGCTATGGCCTGTCCTACGGAACCGATGTGCCACTATATGTCCACGTTAACGTCGTCACTGTTACTCCCACTACGAGTCTCTCGAGTTAGCAAATGTACCTCGCCGGATGACGAGGCATTTGGGTACCTTAAGGGAGTCATTGTTACTGCAGCCAGCTGCTCCCCCTTCTTTGAATCCTTCCTCTCCTTAATTCGTACTGTGGTCAGTCCTGCAGAAGCGATATGCCACCACCTGTCCATGTTACCGTTGTCTGAGTTACTTCAATGACGATTTCCTCGAGATTTCAAATAAATATCGCCGAGTGACGAGGCATTTGGCTACCTTAAGAGAGTCATAATTACTGCTGCCAGCTGCGCGACGTACTTTGCATCTTTCCACTCTTTAATTATTACTGTGGTCAGTCCTGCAGGAGCAATATGCCATTACATGTAACCCTTAACGTTGTCTGAGCTACCTTAACGAAGATATCCTCGAGTTCTCAAAAAAAATTTCACATGGTGACGAGGCATTTGGCTACCGTAAGAGAGTCATAGTACCCCTGCCTGCTGCTCCCACTTTTCTAAGCGTTTCTATCATTCTTGCTATGGCCTGTCCTACGGAACCGATGTGCCACTATATGTCCACGTTAACGTCGTCACTGTTACTCCCACTACGAGTCTCTCGAGTTAGCAAATGTACCTCGCCGGATGACGAGGCATTTGGCTACCTTAAGGGAGTCGTCGTTACTGCAGCCAGCTGCTCCCCTTTCTTTGAATCTTTCCTCTCTTTAATTCGTACTGTGGTCAGTCCTGCAGAAGCGATATGCCACCACCTGTCCATGTTACCGTTGTCTGAGTTACTTCAATGACGATTTCCTCGAGATTTCAAATAAATATCGCCGAGTGACGAGGCATTTGGCTACCTTAAGAGAGTCATAGTTACTGCTGCCAGCTGCGCGACGTACTTTGCATCTTTCCACTCTTTAATTATTACTGTGGTCAGTCCTGCAGGAGCAATATGCCATCACATGTAACCCTTAACGTTGTCTGAGCTACCTTAACAAAGATATCCTCGAGTTCTCAAAAAAAAATTCACATGGTGACGAGGCATTAGGCTACCTTAAGAGAGTCATAGTACCCCTGCCTGCTGCTCCCACTTTTCTAAGCGTTTCTATCATTCTTGCTATGCCCTGTCCTACGGAAACGATGTGCCACTATATGTCCACGTTAACGTCGTCACTGTTACTCCCACTACGAGTCTCTCGAGTTAGCAAATGTACCTCGCCGGATGACGAGGCATTTGGGTACCTTAAGGGAGTCATTGTTACTGCAGCCAGCTGCTCCCCCTTCTTTGAATCTTTCCTCTCCTTAATTCGTACTGTGGTCAGTCCTGCAGAAGCGATATGCCACCACCTGTCCATGTTACCGTTGTCTGAGTTACTTCAATGACGATTTCCTCGAGATTTCAAATAAATATCGCCGAGTGACGAGGCATTTGGCTACCTTAAGAGAGTCATAGTTACTGCTGCCAGCTGCGCGACGTACTTTGCATCTTTCCACTCTTTAATTATTACTGTGGTCAGTCCTGCAGGAGCAATATGCCATCACATGTAACCCTTAACGTTGTCTGAGCTACCTTAACAAAGATATCCTCGAGTTCTCAAAAAAAAATTCACATGGTGACGAGGCATTAGGCTACCTTAAGAGAGTCATAGTACCCCTGCCTGCTGCTCCCACTTTTCTAAGCGTTTCTATCATTCTTGCTATGCCCTGTCCTACGGAAACGATGTGCCACTATATGTCCACGTTAACGTCGTCACTGTTACTCCCACTACGAGTCTCTCGAGTTAGCAAATGTACCTCGCCGGATGACGAGGCATTTGGGTACCTTAAGGGAGTCATTGTTACTGCAGCCAGCTGCTCCCCCTTCTTTGAATCTTTCCTCTCCTTAATTCGTACTGTGGTCAGTCCTGCAGAAGCGATATGCCACCACCTGTCCATGTTACCGTTGTCTGAGTTACTTCAATGACGATTTCCTCGAGATTTCAAATAAATATCGCCGAGTGACGAGGCATTTGGCTACCTTAAGAGAGTCATAGTTACTGCTGCCAGCTGCGTGACGTACTTTGCATCTTTCCACTCTTTAATTATTACTGTGGTCAGTCCTGCAGGAGCAATATGCCATTACATGTAACCCTTAACGTTGTCTGAGCTACCTTAACGAAGATATCCTCGAGTTCTCAAAAAAAATTTCACATGGTGACGAGGCATTTGGCTACCGTAAGAGAGTCATAGTACCCCTGCCTGCTGCTCCCACTTTTCTAAGCGTTTCTATCATTCTTGCTATGGCCTGTCCTACGGAACCGATGTGCCACTATATGTCCACGTTAACGTCGTCACTGTTACTCCCACTACGAGTCTCTCGAGTTAGCAAATGTACCTCGCCGGATGACGAGGCATTTGGGTACCTTAAGAGAGTCGTAGTAACTGCTGCCAGCTGCTCGACGTACTTTGCATCTTTCCACTCTTTAATTATTACTGTGGTCAGTCCTGCCGGAGCAATATGCCATTACATGTAAACGTTAACGTTGTCTGAGCTACCTTAACGAAGATATCCTCGAGTTTTCAAAAAACATTTCACATGGTGACGAGGCATTTGGCTACCTTAAGAGAGTCATAGTACCCCTGCCTGCTGCTCCCACTTTTCTAAGCGTTTCTATCATTCTTGCTATGGCCTGTCCTACGGAACCGATGTGCCCCTATATGTCCACGTTAACGTCGTCACTGTTACTAACACTACGAGCCTCTCGATTTAGCAAATGTACCTCGCCCGTTGACGAGGCATTTGGCTACCTTAAGGGAGTCATTGTTACTGCAGCCAGCTGCTCCCCCTTCTTTGAATCTTTCCTCTCTTTAATTCGTACTGTGGTCAGTTCTGCAGAAGCGATATGCCACCACCTGTCCATGTTACCGTTGTCTGAGTTACTTCAATGACGATTTCCTCGAGATTTCAAATAAATATCGCCGAGTGACGAGGCATTTGGCTACCTTAAGAGAGTCATAGTTACTGCTGCCAGCTGCGCGACGTACTTTACATCTTTCCACTCTTTAATTATTACTGTGGTCAGTCCTGCAGGAGCAATATGCCATTACATGTAACAGTTAACGTTGTCTGAGCTACCTTAACGAAGATATCCTCGAGTTCTCAAAAAAAAATTTCACATGGTGACGAGGCATTTGGCTACCTTAAGAGAGTCATAGTACCCCTTGCCTGCTGTTCCCACTTTTCTAAGCGTTTCTATCAATCTTGCTATGGCCTGTCCTACGGAACCGATGTGCCACTATATGTCCACGATAACGTCGTCACTCTTACTCCCACTACGAGTCTCTCGAGTTAGCAAATGTACCTCGCCTGATGACGAGGCATTTGGGTACCTTAAGGGAGTCATACTTACTGCTGCCAGCTGCTCCCCCTTCTCTGAATCTGTCCTCTCTTTAATTTGTACTGTGGTCAGTCCTGCAGAAGCGATATGCCACCACCTGTCCATGTTACCGTTGTCTGAGTTACTTCAATGACGATTTCCTCGAGATTTCAAATAAATATCGCCGAGTGACGAGGCATTTGGCTACCTTAAGAGAGTCATAGTTACTGCTGCCAGCTGCGCGACGTACTTTGCATCTTTCCACTCTTTAATTATTACTGTGGTCAGTCCTGCAGGAGCAATATGCCATTACATGTAACCCTTAACGTTGTCTGAGCTACCTTAACGAAGATATCCTCGAGTTCTCAAAAAAAAATTCACATGGTGACGAGGCATTTGGCTACCTTAAGAGAGTCATAGTACCCCTGCCTGCTGCTCCCACTTTTCTAAGCGTTTCTATCATTCTTGCTATGCCCTGTCCTACGGAACCGATGTGCCACTATATGTCCACGTTAACGTCGTCACTGTTACTCCCACTACGAGTCTCTCGAGTTAGCAAATGTACCTCGCCGGATGACGAGGCATTTGGGTACCTTAAGAGAGTCGTAGTAACTGCTGCCAGCTGCTCGACGTACTTTGCATCTTTTCACTCTTTAATTATTACTGTGGTCAGTCCTGCCGGAGCAATATGCCATTACATGTAAACGTTAACGTTGTCTGAGCTACCTTAACGAAGATATCCTCGAGTTTTCAAAAAACATTTCACATGGTGACGAGGCATTTGGCTACCTTAAGAGAGTCATACTACCCCTGCCTGCTGCTCCCACTTTTCTAAGCGTTTCTATCATTCTTGCTATGGCCTGTCCTACGGAACCGATGTGCCACTATATGTCCACGTTAACGTCGTCACTGTTACTCCCACTACGAGTCTCTCGAGTTAGCAAATGTACCTCGCCGGATGACGAGGCATTTGGGTACCTTAAGGGAGTCATTGTTACTGCAGCCAGCTGCTCCCCCTTCTTTGAATCTTTCCTCTCTTTAATTCGTACTGTGGTCAGTCCTGCAGAAGCGATATGCCACCACCTGTCCATGTTACCGTTGTCTGAGTTACTTCAATGACGATTTCCTCGAGATTTCAAATAAATATCGCCGAGTGACGAGGCATTTGGCTACCTTAAGAGAGTCATAGTTACTGCTGCCAGCTGCGCGACGTACTTTGCATCTTTCCACTCTTTAATTATTACTGTGGTCAGTCCTGCAGGAGCAATATGCCATTACATGTAACCCTTAACGTTGTCTGAGCTACCTTAACGAAGATATCCTCGAGTTCTCAAAAAAAAATTTCACATGGTGACGAGGCATTTGGCTACCTTAAGAGAGTCACAGTACCCCTTGCCTGCTGCTCCCACTTTTCTAAGCGTTTCTATCAATCTTGCTATGGCCTGTCCTACGGAACCGATGTGCCACTATATGTCCACGATAATGTCGTCACTGTTACTCCCACTACGAGTCTCTCGAGTTTGCAAATGTACCTCGCCGGATGACGAGGCATTTGGGTACCTTAAGGGAGTCATACTTACTGCAGCCAGCTGCTCCCCCTTCTCTGAATCTGTCCTCTCTTTAATTTGTACTGTGGTCAGTCCTGCAGAAGCTATATGCCACCACCTGTCTATGTTACCGTTGTCTGAGTTACTTCAATGACGATTTCCTCGAGTTTTAAAATAAATATCGCCGAGTGAATATGCATTTGGCTACCATAAGAGAGTAATAGTTACTGCTGCCAGCTGCTCGACGTACTTTGCATCTTTCCACTCTTTAATTATTACTGTGGTCAGTCCCGCCGGAGCAATATGCCATTACATGTAAACCTTAACGTTGTCTGAGCTAGCTTAACGAATATATCCTCGAGTTTTCAAAAAACATTTCTCATGGTGACGAGGCATTTGGCTACCTTAAGAGAGTCATAGTACCCCTGCGTGCTGCTCCCACTTTTCTAAGCGTTTCTATCATTCTTGCTATGGCCTGTCCTACGGAACCGATGTGCCACTATATGTCCACGTTAACGTCGTCACTGTTACTCCCACTACGAGTCTCTCGAGTTAGCAAATGTACCTCGCCGGATGACGAGGCATTTGGGTACCTTAAGGGAGTCATACTTACTGCAGCCAGCTGCTCCCCCTTCTCTGAATCTGTCCTCTCTTTAATTTGTACTGTGGTCAGTCCTGCAGAAGCGATATGCCACCACCTGTCCATGTTACCGTTGTCTGAGTTACTTCAATGACGATTTCCTCGAGATTTCAAATAAATATCGCCGAGTGACGAGGCATTTGGCTACCTTAAGAGAGTCATAGTTACTGCTGCCAGCTGCGCGACGTACTTTGCATCTTTCCACTCTTTAATTATTACTGTGGTCAGTCCTGCAGGAGCAATATGCCATCACATGTAACCCTTAACGTTGTCTGAGCTACCTTAACAAAGATATCCTCGAGTTCTCAAAAAAAATTTCACATGGTGACGACGCATTTGGCTACCGTAAGAGAGTCATAGTACCCCTGCCTGCTGCTCCCACTTTTCTAAGCGTTTCTATCATTCTTGCTATGCCCTGTCCTACGGAAACGATGTGCCACTATATGTCCACGTTAACGTCGTCACTGTTACTCCCACTACGAGTCTCTCGAGTTAGCAAATGTACCTCGCCGGATGACGAGGCATTTGGGTACCTTAAGAGAGTCGTAGTAACTGCTGCCAGCTGCTCGACGTACTTTGCATCTTTTCACTCTTTAATTATTACTGTGGTCAGTCCTGCCGGAGCAATATGCCATTACATGTAAACGTTAACGTTGTCTGAGCTACCTTAACGAAGATATCCTCGAGTTTTCAAAAAACATTTCACATGGTGACGAGGCATTTGGCTACCTTAAGAGAGTCATAGTACCCCTGCCTGCTGCTCCCACTTTTCTAAGCGTTTCTATCATTCTTGCTATGGCCTGTCCTACGGAACCGATGTGCCACTATATGTCCACGTTAACGTCGTCACTGTTACTCCCACTACGAGTCTCTCGAGTTAGCAAATGTACCTCGCCGGATGACGAGGCATTTGGGTACCTTAAGGGAGTCATTGTTACTGCAGCCAGCTGCTCCCCCTTCTTTGAATCTTTCCTCTCTTTAATTCGTACTGTGGTCAGTCCTGCAGAAGCGATATGCCACCACCTGTCCATGTTACCGTTGTCTGAGTTACTTCAATGACGATTTCCTCGAGATTTCAAATAAATATCGCCGAGTGACGAGGCATTTGGCTACCTTAAGAGAGTCATAGTTACTGCTGCCAGCTGCGCGACGTACTTTGCATCTTTCCACTCTTTAATTATTACTGTGGTCAGTCCTGCAGGAGCAATATGCCATTACATGTAACCCTTAACGTTGTCTGAGCTACCTTAACGAAGATATCCTCGAGTTCTCAAAAAAAAATTTCACATGGTGACGAGGCATTTGGCTACCTTAAGAGAGTCACAGTACCCCTTGCCTGCTGCTCCCACTTTTCTAAGCGTTTCTATCAATCTTGCTATGGCCTGTCCTACGGAACCGATGTGCCACTATATGTCCACGATAATGTCGTCACTGTTACTCCCACTACGAGTCTCTCGAGTTTGCAAATGTACCTCGCCGGATGACGAGGCATTTGGGTACCTTAAGGGAGTCATACTTACTGCAGCCAGCTGCTCCCCCTTCTCTGAATCTGTCCTCTCTTTAATTTGTACTGTGGTCAGTCCTGCAGAAGCTATATGCCACCACCTGTCTATGTTACCGTTGTCTGAGTTACTTCAATGACGATTTCCTCGAGTTTTAAAATAAATATCGCCGAGTGAATATGCATTTGGCTACCATAAGAGAGTAATAGTTACTGCTGCCAGCTGCTCGACGTACTTTGCATCTTTCCACTCTTTAATTATTACTGTGGTCAGTCCCGCCGGAGCAATATGCCATTACATGTAAACCTTAACGTTGTCTGAGCTAGCTTAACGAATATATCCTCGAGTTTTCAAAAAACATTTCTCATGGTGACGAGGCATTTGGCTACCTTAAGAGAGTCATAGTACCCCTGCGTGCTGCTCCCACTTTTCTAAGCGTTTCTATCATTCTTGCTATGGCCTGTCCTACGGAACCGATGTGCCACTATATGTCCACTTTAACGTCGTCACTGTTACTCCCACTACGAGTCTCTCGAGTTAGCAAATGTACCTCGCCGGATGACGAGGCATTTGGGTACCTTAAGGGAGTCATTGTTACTGCAGCCAGCTGCTCCCCCTTCTTTGAATCTTTCCTCTCCTTAATTCGTACTGTGGTCAGTCCTGCAGAAGCGAAATGCCACCACCTGTCCATGTTACCGTTGTCTGAGTTACTTCAATGACGATTTCCTCGAGATTTCAAATAAATATCGCCGAGTGACGAGGCATTTGGCTACCTTAAGAGAGTCATAGTTACTGCTGCCAGCTGCGCGACGTACTTTGCATCTTTCCACTCTTTAATTATTACTGTGGTCAGTCCTGCAGGAGCAATATGCCATCACATGTAACCCTTAACGTTGTCTGAGCTACCTTAACAAAGATATCCTCGAGTTCTCAAAAAAAAATTCACATGATGACGAGGCATTTGGCTACCTTAAGAGAGTCATAGTACCCCTGCCTGCTGCTCCCACTTTTCTAAGCGTTTCTATCATTCTTGCTATGCCCTGTCCTACGGAAACGATGTGCCACTATATGTCCACGTTAACGTCGTCACTGTTACTCTCACTACGAGTCTCTCGAGTTAGCAAATGTACCTCGCCGGATGACGAGGCATTTGGGTACCTTAAGGGAGTCATTGTTACTGCAGCCAGCTGCTCCCCCTTCTTTGAATCTTTCCTCTCCTTAATTCGTACTGTGGTCAGTCCTGCAGAAGCGATATGCCACCACCTGTCCATGTTACCGTTGTCTGAGTTACTTCAATGACGATTTCCTCGAGATTTCAAATAAATATCGCCGAGTGACGAGGCATTTGGCTACCTTAAGAGAGTCATAGTTACCGCTGCCAGCTGCGCGACGTACTTTGCATCTTTCCACTCTTTAATTATTACTGTGGTCAGTCCTGCAGGAGCAATATGCCATTACATGTAACCCTTAACGTTGTCTGAGCTACCTTAACGAAGATATCCTCGAGTTCTCAAAAAAAATTTCACATGGTGACGAGGCATTTGGCTACCGTAAGAGAGTCATAGTACCCCTGCCTGCTGCTCCCACGTTTCTAAGCGTTTCTATCATTCTTGCTATGGCCTGTCCTACGGAACCGATGTGCCACTATATGTCCACGTTAACGTCGTCACTGTTACTCCCACTACGAGTCTCTCGAGTTAGCAAATGTACCTCGCCGGATGACGAGGCATTTGGGTACCTTAAGAGAGTCGTAGTAACTGCTGCCAGCTGCTCGACGTACTTTGCATCTTTCCACTCTTTAATTATTACTGTGGTCAGTCCTGCCGGAGCAATATGCCATTACATGTAAACGTTAACGTTGTCTGAGCTACCTTAACGAAGATATCCTCGAGTTTTCAAAAAACATTTCACATGGTGACGAGGCATTTGGCTACCTTAAGAGAGTCATAGTACCCCTGCCTGCTGCTCCCACTTTTCTAAGCGTTTCTATCATTCTTGCTATGGCCTGTCCTACGGAACCGATGTGCCACTATATGTCCACGTTAACGTCGTCACTGTTACTCCCACTACGAGTCTCTCGAGTTAGCAAATGTACCTCGCCGGATGACGAGGCATTTGGGTACCTTAAGGGAGTCATTGTTACTGCAGCCAGCTGCTCCCCCTTCTTTGAATCTTTCCTCTCTTTAATTCGTACTGTGGTCAGTCCTGCAGAAGCGATATGCCACCACCTGTCCATGTTACCGTTGTCTGAGTTACTTCAATGACGATTTCCTCGAGATTTCAAATAAATATCGCCGAGTGACGAGGCATTTGGCTACCTTAAGAGAGTCATAGTTACTGCTGCCAGCTGCGCGACGTACTTTGCATCTTTCCACTCTTTAATTATTACTGTGGTCAGTCCTGCAGGAGCAATATGCCATTACATGTAACCCTTAACGTTGTCTGAGCTACCTTAACGAAGATATCCTCGAGTTCTCAAAAAAAAATTTCACATGGTGACGAGGCATTTGGCTACCTTAAGAGAGTCATAGTACCCCTTGCCTGCTGCTAACACTTTTCTAAGCGTTTCTATCAATCTTGCTATGGCCTGTCCTACGGAACCGATGTGCCACTATATGTCCACGATAACGTCGTCACTGTTACTCCCACTACGAGTCTCTCGAGTTTGCAAATGTACCTCGCCGGATGACGAGGCATTTGGGTACCTTAAGGGAGTCATACTTACTGCAGCCAGCTGCTCCCCCTTCTCTGAATCTGTCCTCTCTTTAATTTGTACTGTGGTCAGTACTGCAGAAGCTATATGCCACCACCTGTCTATGTTACCGTTGTCTGAGTTACTTCAATGACGATTTCCTCGAGTTTTAAAATAAATATCGCCGAGTGAATATGCATTTGGCTACCATAAGAGAGTAATAGATACTGCTGCCAGCTGCTCGACGTACTTTGCATCTTTCCACTCTTTAATTATTACTGTGGTCAGTCCCGCCGGAGCAATATGCCATTACATGTAAACCTTAACGTTGTCTGAGCTAGCTTAACGAATATATCCTCGAGTTTTCAAAAAACATTTCTCATGGTGACGAGGCATTTGGCTACCTTAAGAGAGTCATAGTACCCCTGCGTGCTGCTCCCACTTTTCTAAGCGTTTCTATCATTCTTGCTATGGCCTGTCCTACGGAACCGATGTGCCACTATATGTCCACGTTAACGTCGTCACTGTTACTCCCACTACGAGTCTCTCGAGTTAGCAAATGTACCTCGCCGGATGACGAGGCATTTGGCTACCTTAAGGGAGTCGTTGTTACTGCAGCCAGCTGCTCCCCTTTCTTTGAATCTTTCCTCTCTTTAATTCGTACTGTGGTCAGTCCTGCAGAAGCGATATGCCACCACCTGTCCATGTTACCGTTGTCTGAGTTACTTCAATGACGATTTCCTCGAGATTTCAAATAAATATCGCCGAGTGACGAGGCATTTGGCTACCTTAAGAGAGTCATAGTTACTGCTGCCAGCTGCGCGACGTACTTTGCATCTTTCCACTCTTTAATTATTACTGTGGTCAGTCCTGCAGGAGCAATATGCCATCACATGTAACCCTTAACGTTGTCTGAGCTACCTTAACAAAGATATCCTCAAGTTCTCAAAAAAAAATTCACATGGTGACGAGGCATTTGGCTACCTTAAGAGAGTCATAGTACCCCTGCCTGCTGCTCCCACTTTCCTAAGCGTTTCTATCATTCTTGCTATGCCCTGTCCTACGGAAACGATGTGCCACTATATGTCCACGTTAACGTCGTCACTGTTACTCCCACTACGAGTCTCTCGAGTTAGCAAATGTACCTCGCCGGATGACGAGGCATTTGGGTACCTTAAGGGAGTCATTGTTACTGCAGCCAGCTGCTCCCCCTTCTTTGAAACTTTCCTCTCCTTAATTCGTACTGTGGTCAGTCCTGCAGAAGCGATATGCCACCACCTGTCCATGTTACCGTTGTCTGAGTTACTTCAATGACGATTTCCTCGAGATTTCAAATAAATATCGCCGAGTGACGAGGCATTTGGCTACCTTAAGAGAGTCATAGTTACTGCTGCCAGCTGCGCGACGTACTTTGCATCTTTCCACTCTTTAATTATTACTGTGGTCAGTCCTGCAGGAGCAATATGCCATTACATGTAACCCTTAACGTTGTCTGAGCTACCTTAACGAAGATATCCTCGAGTTCTCAAAAAAAATTTCACATGGTGACGAGGCATTTGGCTACCGTAAGAGAGTCATAGTACCCCTGCCTGCTGCTCCCACGTTTCTAAGCGTTTCTATCATTCTTGCTATGGCCTGTCCTACGGAACCGATGTGCCACTATATGTCCACGTTAACGTCGTCACTGTTACTCCCACTACGAGTCTCTCGAGTTAGCAAAGGTACCTCACCGGATGACGAGGCATTTGGGTACCTTAAGAGAGTCGTAGTAACTGCTGCCAGCTGCTCGACGTACTTTGCATCTTTCCACTCTTTAATTATTACTGTGGTCAGTCCTGCCGGAGCAATATGCCATTACATGTAAACGTTAACGTTGTCTGAGCTACCTTAACGAAGATATCCTCGAGTTTTCAAAAAACATTTCACATGGTGACGAGGCATTTGGCTACCTTAAGAGAGTCATAGTACCCCTGCCTGCTGCTCCCACTTTTCTAAGCGTTTCTATCATTCTTGCTATGGCCTGTCCTACGGAACCGATGTGCCACTATATGTCCACGTTAACGTCGTCACTGTTACTCCCACTACGAGTCTCTCGAGTTAGCAAATGTACCTCGCCGGATGACGAGGCATTTGGGTACCTTAAGGGAGTCATTGTTACTGCAGCCAGCTGCTCCCCCTTCTTTGAATCTTTCCTCTCTTTAATTCGTACTGTGGTCAGTCCTGCAGAAGCTATATGCCACCACCTGTCTATGTTACCGTTGTCTGAGTTACTTCAATGACGATTTCCTCGAGTTTTAAAATAAATATCGCCGAGTGAATATGCATTTGGCTACCATAAGAGAGTAATAGTTACTGCTGCCAGCTGCTCGACGTACTTTGCATCTTTCCACTCTTTAATTATTACTGTGGTCAGTCCCGCCGGAGCAATATGCCATTACATGTAAACCTTAACGTTGTCTGAGCTAGCTTAACGAAGATATCCTCGAGTTTTCAAAAAACATTTCTCATGGTGACGAGGCATTTGGCTACCTTAAGAGAGTCATAATACCCCTGCCTGCTGCTCCCACTTTTCTAAGCATTTCTATCATTCTTGCTATGGCCTGTCCTACGGAACCGATGTGCCACTATATGTCCACGTTAACGTCGTCACTGTTACTCCCACCACGAGTCTCTCGAGTTAGCAAATGTACCTCGCCGGATGACGAGGCATTTGGCTACCTTAAGGGAGTCGTTGTTACTGCAGCCAGCTGCTCCCCTTTCTTTGAATCTTTCCTCTCTTTAATTCGTACTGTGGTCAGTCCTGCAGAAGCGATATGCCACCACCTGTCCATGTTACCGTTGTCTGAGTTACTTCAATGACGATTTCCTCGAGATTTCAAATAAATATCGCCGAGTGACGAGGCATTTGGCTACCTTAAGAGAGTCATAGTTACTGCTGCCAGCTGCGCGACGTACTTTGCATCTTTCCACTCTTTAATTATTACTGTGGTCAGTCCTGCAGGAGCAATATGCCATCACATGTAACCCTTAACGTTGTCTGAGCTACCTTAACGAAGATATCCTCGAGTTCTCAAAAAAAATTTCACATGGTGACGAGGCATTTGGCTACCGTAAGAGAGTCATAGTACCCCTGCCTGCTGCTCCCACGTTTCTAAGCGTTTCTATCATTCTTGCTATGGCCTGTCCTACGGAACCGATGTGCCACTATATGTCCACGTTAACGTCGTCACTGTTACTCCCACTACGAGTCTCTCGAGTTAGCAAAGGTACCTCGCCGGATGACGAGGCATTTGGGTACCTTAAGAGAGTCGTAGTAACTGCTGCCAGCTGCTCGACGTACTTTGCATCTTTCCACTCTTTAATTATTACTGTGGTCAGTCCTGCCGGAGCAATATGCCATTACATGTAAACGTTAACGTTGTCTGAGCTACCTTAACGAAGATATCCTCGAGTTTTCAAAAAACATTTCACATGGTGACGAGGCATTTGGCTACCTTAAGAGAGTCATAGTACCCCTGCCTGCTGCTCCCACTTTTCTAAGCGTTTCTATCATTCTTGCTATGGCCTGTCCTACGGAACCGATGTGCCACTATATGTCCACGTTAACGTCGTCACTGTTACTCCCACTACGAGTCTCTCGAGTTAGCAAATGTACCTCGCCGGATGACGAGGCATTTGGGTACCTTAAGGGAGTCATTGTTACTGCAGCCAGCTGCTCCCCCTTCTTTGAATCTTTCCTCTCTTTAATTCGTACTGTGGTCAGTCTGCAGAAGCGATATGCCACCACCTGCCCATGTTACCGTTGTCTGAGTTACTTCAATGACGATTTCCTCGATGTTTCAAATAAATATCGCCGAGTGACGAGGCATTTGGCTACCTTAAGAGAGTCATAGTTACTGCTGCCAGCTGCGCGACGTACTTTGCATCTTTCCACTCTTTAATTATTACTGTGGTCAGTCCTGCAGGAGCAATATGCCATTACATGTAACCCTTAACGTTGTCTGAGCTACCTTAACGAAGATATCCTCGAGTTCTCAAAAAAAAATTTCACATGGTGACGAGGCATTTGGCTACCTTAAGAGAGTCATAGTACCCCTTGCCTGCTGCTCCCACTTTTCTAAGCGTTTCTATCAATCTTGCTATGGCCTGTCCTACGGAACCGATGTGCCACTATATGTCCACGATAACGTCGTCACTGGTACTCCCACTACGAGTCTCTCGAGTTTGCAAATGTACCTCGCCGGATGACGAGGCATTTGGGTACCTTAAGGGAGTCATACTTACTGCAGCCAGCTGCTCCCCCTTCTCTGAATCTGTCCTCTCTTTAATTTGTACTGTGGTCAGTCCTGCAGAAGCTATATGCCACCACCTGTCTATGTTACCGTTGTCTGAGTTACTTCAATGACGATTTCCTCGAGTTTTAAAATAAATATCGCCGAGTGAATATGCATTTGGCTACCATAAGAGAGTAATAGTTACTGCTGCCAGCTGCTCGACGTACTTTGCATCTTTCCACTCTTTAATTATTACTGTGGTCAGTCCCGCCGGAGCAATATGCCATTACATGTAAACCTTAACGTTGTCTGAGCTAGCTTAACGAATATATCCTCGAGTTTTCAAAAAACATTTCTCATGGTGACGAGGCATTTGGCTACCTTAAGAGAGTCATAGTACCCCTGCCTGCTGCTCCCACTTTTCTAAGCGTTTCTATCATTCTTGCTATGGCCTGTCCTACGGAACCGATGTGCCACTATATGTCCACGTTAACGTCGTCACTGTTACTCCCACTACGAGTCTCTCGAGTTAGCAAATGTACCTCGCCGGATGACGAGGCATTTGGGTACCTTAAGGGAGTCATTGTTACTGCAGCCAGCTGCTCCCCCTTCTTTGTATCTTTCCTCTCCTTAATTCGTACTGTGGTCAGTCCTGCAGAAGCGAAATGCCACCACCTGTCCATGTTACCGTTGTCTGAGTTACTTCAATGACGATTTCCTCGAGATTTCAAATAAATATCGCCGAGTGACGAGGCATTTGGCTACCTTAAGAGAGTCATAGTTACTGCTGCCAGCTGCGCGACGTACTTTGCATCTTTCCACTCTTTAATTATTACTGTGGTCAGTCCTGCAGGAGCAATATGCCATCACATGTAACCCTTAACGTTGTCTGAGCTACCTTAACAAAGATATCCTCGAGTTCTCAAAAAAAAATTCACATGATGACGAGGCATTTGGCTACCTTAAGAGAGTCATAGTACCCCTGCCTGCTGCTCCCACTTTTCTAAGCGTTTCTATCATTCTTGCTATGCCCTGTCCTACGGAAACGATGTGCCACTATATGTCCACGTTAACGTCGTCACTGTTACTCCCACTACGAGTCTCTCGAGTTAGCAAATGTACCTCGCCGGATGACGAGGCATTTGGGTACCTTAAGGGAGTCATTGTTACTGCAGCCAGCTGCTCCCCCTTCTTTGAATCTTTCCTCTCCTTAATTCGTACTGTGGTCAGTCCTGCAGAAGCGATATGCCACCACCTGTCCATGTTACCGTTGTCTGAGTTACTTCAATGACGATTTCCTCGAGATTTCAAATAAATATCGCCGAGTGACGAGGCATTTGGCTACCTTAAGAGAGTTATAGTTACCGCTGCCAGCTGCGCGACGTACTTTGCATCTTTCCACTCTTTAATTATTACTGTGGTCAGTCCTGCAGGAGCAATATGCCATTACATGTAACCCTTAACGTTGTCTGAGCTACCTTAACGAAGATATCCTCGAGTTCTCAAAAAAAATTTCACATGGTGACGAGGCATTTGGCTACCGTAAGAGAGTCATAGTACCCCTGCCTGCTGCTCCCACGTTTCTAAGCGTTTCTATCATTCTTGCTATGGCCTGTCCTACGGAACCGATGTGCCACTATATGTCCACGTTAACGTCGTCACTGTTACTCCCACTACGAGTCTCTCGAGTTAGCAAATGTACCTCGCCGGATGACGAGGCATTTGGGTACCTTAAGAGAGTCGTAGTAACTGCTGCCAGCTGCTCGACGTACTTTGCATCTTTCCACTCTTTAATTATTACTGTGGTCAGTCCTGCCGGAGCAATATGCCATTACATGTAAACGTTAACGTTGTCTGAGCTACCTTAACGAAGATATCCTCGAGTTTTCAAAAAACATTTCACATGGTGACGAGGCATTTGGCTACCTTAAGAGAGTCATAGTACCCCTGCCTGCTGCTCCCACTTTTCTAAGCGTTTCTATCATTCTTGCTATGGCCTGTCCTACGGAACCGATGTGCCACTATATGTCCACGTTAACGTCGTCACTGTTACTTCCACTACGAGTCTCTCGAGTTAGCAAATGTACCTCGCCGGATGACGAGGCATTTGGGTACCTTAAGGGAGTCATTGTTACTGCAGCCAGCTGCTCCCCCTTCTTTGAATCTTTCCTCTCTTTAATTCGTACTGTGGTCAGTCCTGCAGAAGCGATATGCCACCACCTGTCCATGTTACCGTTGTCTGAGTTACTTCAATGACGATTTCCTCGAGATTTCAAATAAATATCGCCGAGTGACGAGGCATTTGGCTACCTTAAGAGAGTCATAGTTACTGCTGCCAGCTGCGCGACGTACTTTGCATCTTTCCACTCTTTAATTATTACTGTGGTCAGTCCTGCAGGAGCAATATGCCATTACATGTAACCCTTAACGTTGTCTGAGCTACCTTAACGAAGATATCCTCGAGTTCTCAAAAAAAAATTTCACATGGTGACGAGGCATTTGGCTACCTTAAGAGAGTCATAGTACCCCTTGCCTGCTGCTCCCACTTTTCTAAGCGTTTCTATCAATCTTGCTATGGCCTGTCCTACGGAACCGATGTGCCACTATATGTCCACGATAACGTCGTCACTGTTACTCCCACTACGAGTCTCTCGAGTTTGCAAATGTACCTCGCCGGATGACGAGGCATTTGGGTACCTTAAGGGAGTCATACTTACTGCAGCCAGCTGCTCCCCCTTCTCTGAATCTGTCCTCTCTTTAATTTGTACTGTGGTCAGTCCTGCAGAAGCTATATGCCACCACCTGTCTATGTTACCGTTGTCTGAGTTACTTCAATGACGATTTCCTCGAGTTTTAAAATAAATATCGCCGAGTGAATATGCATTTGGCTACCATAAGAGAGTAATAGTTACTGCTGCCAGCTGCTCGACGTACTTTGCATCTTTCCACTCTTTAATTATTACTGTGATCAGTCCCGCCGGAGCAATATGCCATTACATGTAAACCTTAACGTTGTCTGAGCTAGCTTAACGAATATATCCTCGAGTTTTCAAAAAACATTTCTCATGGTGACGAGGCATTTGGCTACCTTAAGAGAGTCATAGTACCCCTGCGTGCTGCTCCCACTTTTCTAAGCGTTTCTATCATTCTTGCTATGGCCTGTCCTACGGAACCGATGTGCCACTATATGTCCACGTTAACGTCGTCACTGTTACTCCCACTACGAGTCTCTCGAGTTAGCAAATGTACCTCGCCGGATGACGAGGCATTTGGCTACCTTAAGGGAGTCGTTGTTACTGCAGCCAGCTGCTCCCCTTTCTTTGAATCTTTCCTCTCTTTAATTCGTACTGTGGTCAGTCCTGCAGAAGCGATATGCCACCACCTGTCCATGTTACCGTTGTCTGAGTTACTTCAATGACGATTTCCTCGAGATTTCAAATAAATATCGCCGAGTGACGAGGCATTTGGCTACCTTAAGAGAGTCATAGTTACTGCTGCCAGCTGCGCGACGTACTTTGCATCTTTCCACTCTTTAATTATTACTGTGGTCAGTCCTGCAGGAGCAATATGCCATCACATGTAACCCTTAACGTTGTCTGAGCTACCTTAACAAAGATATCCTCGAGTTCTCAAAAAAAAATTCACATGGTGACGAGGCATTTGGCTACCTTAAGAGAGTCATAGTACCCCTGCCTGCTGCTCCCACTTTTCTAAGCGTTTCTATCATTCTTGCTATGCCCTGTCCTACGGAAACGATGTGTCACTATATGTCCACGTTAACGTCGTCACTGTTACTCCCACTACGAGTCTCTCGAGTTAGCAAATGTACCTCGCCGGATGACGAGGCATTTGGGTACCTTAAGGGAGTCATTGTTACTGCAGCCAGCTGCTCCCCCTTCTTTGAAACTTTCCTCTCCTTAATTCGTACTGTGGTCAGTCCTGCAGAAGCGATATGCCACCACCTGTCCATGTTACCGTTGTCTGAGTTACTTCAATGACGATTTCCTCGAGATTTCAAATAAATATCGCCGAGTGACGAGGCATTTGGCTACCTTAAGAGAGTCATAGTTACTGCTGCCAGCTGCGCGACGTACTTTGCATCTTTCCACTCTTTAATTATTACTGTGGTCAGTCCTGCAGGAGCAATATGCCATCACATGTAACCCTTAACGTTGTCTGAGCTACCTTAACGAAGATATCCTCGAGTTCTCAAAAAAAATTTCACATGGTGACGAGGCATTTGGCTACCGTAAGAGAGTCATAGTACCCCTGCCTGCTGCTCCCACGTTTCTAAGCGTTTCTATCATTCTTGCTATGGCCTGTCCTACGGAACCGATGTGCCACTATATGTCCACGTTAACGTCGTCACTGTTACTCCCACTACGAGTCTCTCGAGTTAGCAAAGGTACCTCGCCGGATGACGAGGCATTTGGGTACCTTAAGAGAGTCGTAGTAACTGCTGCCAGCTGCTCGACGTACTTTGCATCTTTCCACTCTTTAATTATTACTGTGGTCAGTCCTGCCGGAGCAATATGCCATTACATGTAAACGTTAACGTTGTCTGAGCTACCTTAACGAAGATATCCTCGAGTTTTCAAAAAACATTTCACATGGTGACGAGGCATTTGGCTACCTTAAGAGAGTCATAGTACCCCTGCCTGCTGCTCCCACTTTTCTAAGCGTTTCTATCATTCTTGCTATGGCCTGTCCTACGGAACCGATGTGCCACTATATGTCCACGTTAACGTCGTCACTGTTACTCCCACTACGAGTCTCTCGAGTTAGCAAATGTACCTCGCCGGATGACGAGGCATTTGGGTACCTTAAGGGAGTCATTGTTACTGCAGCCAGCTGCTCCCCCTTCTTTGAATCTTTCCTCTCTTTAATTCGTACTGTGGTCAGTCTGCAGAAGCGATATGCCACCACCTGCCCATGTTACCGTTGTCTGAGTTACTTCAATGACGATTTCCTCGATGTTTCAAATAAATATCGCCGAGTGACGAGGCATTTGGCTACCTTAAGAGAGTCATAGTTACTGCTGCCAGCTGCGCGACGTACTTTGCATCTTTCCACTCTTTAATTATTACTGTGGTCAGTCCTGCAGGAGCAATATGCCATTACATGTAACCCTTAACGTTGTCTGAGCTACCTTAACGAAGATATCCTCGAGTTCTCAAAAAAAAATTTCACATGGTGACGAGGCATTTGGCTACCTTAAGAGAGTCATAGTACCCCTTGCCTGCTGCTCCCACTTTTCTAAGCGTTTCTATCAATCTTGCTACGGCCTGTCCTACGGAACCGATGTGCCACTATATGTCCACGATAACGTCGTCACTGGTGCTCCCACTACGAGTCTCTCGAGTTTGCAAATGTACCTCGCCGGATGACGAGGCATTTGGGTACCTTAAGGGAGTCATACTTACTGCAGCCAGCTGCTCCCCCTTCTCTGAATCTGTCCTCTCTTTAATTTGTACTGTGGTCAGTCCTGCAGAAGCTATATGCCACCACCTGTCTATGTTACCGTTGTCTGAGTTACTTCAATGACGATTTCCTCGAGTTTTAAAATAAATATCGCCGAGTGAATATGCATTTGGCTACCATAAGAGAGTAATAGTTACTGCTGCCAGCTGCTCGACGTACTTTGCATCTTTCCACTCTTTAATTATTACTGTGGTCAGTCCCGCCGGAGCAATATGCCATTACATGTAAACCTTAACGTTGTCTGAGCTAGCTTAACGAAGATATCCTCGAGTTTTCAAAAAACATTTCTCATGGTGACGAGGCATTTGGCTACCTTAAGAGAGTCATAGTACCCCTGCCTGCTGCTCCCACTTTTCTAAGCATTTCTATCATTCTTGCTATGGCCTGTCCTACGGAACCGATGTGCCACTATATGTCCACGTTAACGTCGTCACTGTTACTCCCACTACGAGTCTCTCGAGTTAGCAAATGTACCTCGCCGGATGACGAGGCATTTGGGTACCTTAAGGGAGTCATTGTTACTGCAGCCAGCTGCTCCCCCTTCTTTGAAACTTTCCTCTCCTTAATTCGTACTGTGGTCAGTCCTGCAGAAGCGATATGCCACCACCTGTCCATGTTACCGTTGTCTGAGTTACTTCAATGACGATTTCCTCGAGATTTCAAATAAATATCGCCGAGTGACGAGGCATTTGGCTACCTTAAGAGAGTCATAGTTACTGCTGCCAGCTGCGCGACGTACTTTGCATCTTTCCACTCTTTAATTATTACTGTGGTCAGTCCTGCAGGAGCAATATGCCATTACATGTAACCCTTAACGTTGTCTGAGCTACCTTAACGAAGATATCCTCGAGTTCTCAAAAAAAATTTCACATGGTGACGAGGCATTTGGCTACCGTAAGAGAGTCATAGTACCCCTGCCTGCTGCTCCCACGTTTCTAAGCGTTTCTATCATTCTTGCTATGGCCTGTCCTACGGAACCGATGTGCCACTATATGTCCACGTTAACGTCGTCACTGTTACTCCCACTACGAGTCTCTCGAGTTAGCAAAGGTACCTCACCGGATGACGAGGCATTTGGGTACCTTAAGAGAGTCGTAGTAACTGCTGCCAGCTGCTCGACGTACTTTGCATCTTTCCACTCTTTAATTATTACTGTGGTCAGTCCTGCCGGAGCAATATGCCATTACATGTAAACGTTAACGTTGTCTGAGCTACCTTAACGAAGATATCCTCGAGTTTTCAAAAAACATTTCACATGGTGACGAGGCATTTGGCTACCTTAAGAGAGTCATAGTACCCCTGCCTGCTGCTCCCACTTTTCTAAGCGTTTCTATCATTCTTGCTATGGCCTGTCCTACGGAACCGATGTGCCACTATATGTCCACGTTAACGTCGTCACTGTTACTCCCACTACGAGTCTCTCGAGTTAGCAAATGTACCTCGCCGGATGACGAGGCATTTGGGTACCTTAAGGGAGTCATTGTTACTGCAGCCAGCTGCTCCCCCTTCTTTGAATCTTTCCTCTCTTTAATTCGTACTGTGGTCAGTCCTGCAGAAGCTATATGCCACCACCTGTCTATGTTACCGTTGTCTGAGTTACTTCAATGACGATTTCCTCGAGTTTTAAAATAAATATCGCCGAGTGAATATGCATTTGGCTACCATAAGAGAGTAATAGTTACTGCTGCCAGCTGCTCGACGTACTTTGCATCTTTCCACTCTTTAATTATTACTGTGGTCAGTCCCGCCGGAGCAATATGCCATTACATGTAAACCTTAACGTTGTCTGAGCTAGCTTAACGAAGATATCCTCGAGTTTTCAAAAAACATTTCTCATGGTGACGAGGCATTTGGCTACCTTAAGAGAGTCATAGTACCCCTGCCTGCTGCTCCCACTTTTCTAAGCATTTCTATCATTCTTGCTATGGCCTGTCCTACGGAACCGATGTGCCACTATATGTCCACGTTAACGTCGTCACTGTTACTCCCACTACGAGTCTCTCGAGTTAGCAAATGTACCTCGCCGGATGACGAGGCATTTGGGTACCTTAAGGGAGTCGTTGTTACTGCAGCCAGCTGCTCCCCTTTCTTTGAATCTTTCCTCTCTTTAATTCGTACTGTGGTCAGTCCTGCAGAAGCGATATGCCACCACCTGTCCATGTTACCGTTGTCTGAGTTACTTCAATGACGATTTCCTCGAGATTTCAAATAAATATCGCCGAGTGACGAGGCATTTGGCTACCTTAAGAGAGTCATAGTTACTGCTGCCAGCTGCGCGACGTACTTTGCATCTTTCCACTCTTTAATTATTACTGTGGTCAGTCCTGCAGGAGCAATATGCCATCACATGTAACCCTTAACGTTGTCTGAGCTACCTTAACGAAGATATCCTCGAGTTCTCAAAAAAAATTTCACATGGTGACGAGGCATTTGGCTACCGTAAGAGAGTCATAGTACCCCTGCCTGCTGCTCCCACGTTTCTAAGCGTTTCTATCATTCTTGCTATGGCCTGTCCTACGGAACCGATGTGCCACTATATGTCCACGTTAACGTCGTCACTGTTACTCCCACTACGAGTCTCTCGAGTTAGCAAAGGTACCTCGCCGGATGACGAGGCATTTGGGTACCTTAAGAGAGTCGTAGTAACTGCTGCCAGCTGCTCGACGTACTTTGCATCTTTCCACTCTTTAATTATTACTGTGGTCAGTCCTGCCGGAGCAATATGCCATTACATGTAAACGTTAACGTTGTCTGAGCTACCTTAACGAAGATATCCTCGAGTTTTCAAAAAACATTTCACATGGTGACGAGGCATTTGGCTACCTTAAGAGAGTCATAGTACCCCTGCCTGCTGCTCCCACTTTTCTAAGCGTTTCTATCATTCTTGCTATGGCCTGTCCTACGGAACCGATGTGCCACTATATGTCCACGTTAACGTCGTCACTGTTACTCCCACTACGAGTCTCTCGAGTTAGCAAATGTACCTCGCCGGATGACGAGGCATTTGGGTACCTTAAGGGAGTCATTGTTACTGCAGCCAGCTGCTCCCCCTTCTTTGAATCTTTCCTCTCTTTAATTCGTACTGTGGTCAGTCTGCAGAAGCGATATGCCACCACCTGCCCATGTTACCGTTGTCTGAGTTACTTCAATGACGATTTCCTCGATGTTTCAAATAAATATCGCCGAGTGACGAGGCATTTGGCTACCTTAAGAGAGTCATAGTTACTGCTGCCAGCTGCGCGACGTACTTTGCATCTTTCCACTCTTTAATTATTACTGTGGTCAGTCCTGCAGGAGCAATATGCCATTACATGTAACCCTTAACGTTGTCTGAGCTACCTTAACGAAGATATCCTCGAGTTCTCAAAAAAAAATTTCACATGGTGACGAGGCATTTGGCTACCTTAAGAGAGTCATAGTACCCCTTGCCTGCTGCTCCCACTTTTCTAAGCGTTTCTATCAATCTTGCTACGGCCTGTCCTACGGAACCGATGTGCCACTATATGTCCACGATAACGTCGTCACTGGTACTCCCACTACGAGTCTCTCGAGTTTGCAAATGTACCTCGCCGGATGACGAGGCATTTGGGTACCTTAAGGGAGTCATACTTACTGCAGCCAGCTGCTCCCCCTTCTCTGAATCTGTCCTCTCTTTAATTTGTACTGTGGTCAGTCCTGCAGAAGCTATATGCCACAACCTGTCTATGTTACCGTTGTCTGAGTTACTTCAATGACGATTTCCTCGAGTTTTAAAATAAATATCGCCGAGTGAATATGCATTTGGCTACCATAAGAGAGTAATAGTTACTGCTGCCAGCTGCTCGACGTACTTTGCATCTTTCCACTCTTTAATTATTACTGTGGTCAGTCCCGCCGGAGCAATATGCCATTACATGTAAACCTTAACGTTGTCTGAGCTAGCTTAACGAAGATATCCTCGAGTTTTCAAAAAACATTTCTCATGGTGACGAGGCATTTGGCTACCTTAAGAGAGTCATAGTACCCCTGCCTGCTGCTCCCACTTTTCTAAGCATTTCTATCATTCTTGCTATGGCCTGTCCTACGGAACCGATGTGCCACTATATGTCCACGTTAACGTCGTCACTGTTACTCCCACTACGAGTCTCTCGAGTTAGCAAATGTACCTCGCCGGATGACGAGGCATTTGGCTACCTTAAGGGAGTCGTTGTTACTGCAGCCAGCTGCTCCCCTTTCTTTGAATCTTTCCTCTCTTTAATTCGTACTGTGGTCAGTCCTGCAGAAGCGATATGCCACCACCTGTCCATGTTACCGTTGTCTGAGTTACTTCAATGACGATTTCCTCGAGATTTCAAATAAATATCGCCGAGTGACGAGGCATTTGGCTACCTTAAGAGAGTCATAGTTACTGCTGCCAGCTGCGCGACGTACTTTGCATCTTTCCACTCTTTAATTATTACTGTGGTCAGTCCTGCAGGAGCAATATGCCATTACATGTAACCCTTAACGTTGTCTGAGCTACCTTAACGAAGATATCCTCGAGTTCTCAAAAAAAATTTCACATGGTGACGAGGCATTTGGCTACCGTAAGAGAGTCATAGTACCCCTGCCTGCTGCTCCCACGTTTCTAAGCGTTTCTATCATTCTTGCTATGGCCTGTCCTACGGAACCGATGTGCCACTATATGTCCACGTTAACGTCGTCACTGTTACTCCCACTACGAGTCTCTCGAGTTAGCAAAGGTACCTCACCGGATGACGAGGCATTTGGGTACCTTAAGAGAGTCGTAGTAACTGCTGCCAGCTGCTCGACGTACTTTGCATCTTTCCACTCTTTAATTATTACTGTGGTCAGTCCTGCCGGAGCAATATGCCATTACATGTAAACGTTAACGTTGTCTGAGCTACCTTAACGAAGATATCCTCGAGTTTTCAAAAAACATTTCACATGGTGACGAGGCATTTGGCTACCTTAAGAGAGTCATAGTACCCCTGCCTGCTGCTCCCACTTTTCTAAGCGTTTCTATCATTCTTGCTATGGCCTGTCCTACGAAACCGATGTGCCACTATATGTCCACGTTAACGTCGTCACTGTTACTCCCACTACGAGTCTCTCGAGTTAGCAAATGTACCTCGCCGGATGACGAGGCATTTGGGTACCTTAAGGGAGTCATTGTTACTGCAGCCAGCTGCTCCCCCTTCTTTGAATCTTTCCTCTCTTTAATTCGTACTGTGGTCAGTCCTGCAGAAGCTATATGCCACCACCTGTCTATGTTACCGTTGTCTGAGTTACTTCAATGACGATTTCCTCGAGTTTTAAAATAAATATCGCCGAGTGAATATGCATTTGGCTACCATAAGAGAGTAATAGTTACTGCTGCCAGCTGCTCGACGTACTTTGCATCTTTCCACTCTTTAATTATTACTGTGGTCAGTCCCGCCGGAGCAATATGCCATTACATGTAAACCTTAACGTTGTCTGAGCTAGCTTAACGAAGATATCCTCGAGTTTTCAAAAAACATTTCTCATGGTGACGAGGCATTTGGCTACCTTAAGAGAGTCATAGTACCCCTGCCTGCTGCTCCCACTTTTCTAAGCATTTCTATCATTCTTGCTATGGCCTGTCCTACGGAACCGATGTGCCACTATATGTCCACGTTAACGTCGTCACTGTTACTCCCACTACGAGTCTCTCGAGTTAGCAAATGTACCTCGCCGGATGACGAGGCATTTGGGTACCTTAAGGGAGTCGTTGTTACTGCAGCCAGCTGCTCCCCTTTCTTTGAATCTTTCCTCTCTTTAATTCGTACTGTGGTCAGTCCTGCAGAAGCGATATGCCACCACCTGTCCATGTTACCGTTGTCTGAGTTACTTCAATGACGATTTCCTCGAGATTTCAAATAAATATCGCCGAGTGACGAGGCATTTGGCTACCTTAAGAGAGTCATAGTTACTGCTGCCAGCTGCGCGACGTACTTTGCATCTTTCCACTCTTTAATTATTACTGTGGTCAGTCCTGCAGGAGCAATATGCCATCACATGTAACCCTTAACGTTGTCTGAGCTACCTTAACGAAGATATCCTCGAGTTCTCAAAAAAAATTTCACATGGTGACGAGGCATTTGGCTACCGTAAGAGAGTCATAGTACCCCTGCCTGCTGCTCCCACGTTTCTAAGCGTTTCTATCATTCTTGCTATGGCCTGTCCTACGGAACCGATGTGCCACTATATGTCCACGTTAACGTCGTCACTGTTACTCCCACTACGAGTCTCTCGAGTTAGCAAAGGTACCTCGCCGGATGACGAGGCATTTGGGTACCTTAAGAGAGTCGTAGTAACTGCTGCCAGCTGCTCGACGTACTTTGCATCTTTCCACTCTTTAATTATTACTGTGGTCAGTCCTGCCGGAGCAATATGCCATTACATGTAAACGTTAACGTTGTCTGAGCTACCTTAACGAAGATATCCTCGAGTTTTCAAAAAACATTTCACATGGTGACGAGGCATTTGGCTACCTTAAGAGAGTCATAGTACCCCTGCCTGCTGCTCCCACTTTTCTAAGCGTTTCTATCATTCTTGCTATGGCCTGTCCTACGGAACCGATGTGCCACTATATGTCCACGTTAACGTCGTCACTGTTACTCCCACTACGAGTCTCTCGAGTTAGCAAATGTACCTCGCCGGATGACGAGGCATTTGGGTACCTTAAGGGAGTCATTGTTACTGCAGCCAGCTGCTCCCCCTTCTTTGAATCTTTCCTCTCTTTAATTCGTACTGTGGTCAGTCTGCAGAAGCGATATGCCACCACCTGCCCATGTTACCGTTGTCTGAGTTACTTCAATGACGATTTCCTCGATGTTTCAAATAAATATCGCCGAGTGACGAGGCATTTGGCTACCTTAAGAGAGTCATAGTTACTGCTGCCAGCTGCGCGACGTACTTTGCATCTTTCCACTCTTTAATTATTACTGTGGTCAGTCCTGCAGGAGCAATATGCCATTACATGTAACCCTTAACGTTGTCTGAGCTACCTTAACGAAGATATCCTCGAGTTCTCAAAAAAAAATTTCACATGGTGACGAGGCATTTGGCTACCTTAAGAGAGTCATAGTACCCCTTGCCTGCTGCTCCCACTTTTCTAAGCGTTTCTATCAATCTTGCTACGGCCTGTCCTACGGAACCGATGTGCCACTATATGTCCACGATAACATCGTCACTGGTACTCCCACTACGAGTCTCTCGAGTTTGCAAATGTACCTCGCCGGATGACGAGGCATTTGGGTACCTTAAGGGAGTCATACTTACTGCAGCCAGCTGCTCCCCCTTCTCTGAATCTGTCCTCTCTTTAATTTGTACTGTGGTCAGTCCTGCAGAAGCTATATGCCACCACCTGTCTATGTTACCGTTGTCTGAGTTACTTCAATGACGATTTCCTCGAGTTTTAAAATAAATATCGCCGAGTGAATATGCATTTGGCTACCATAAGAGAGTAATAGTTACTGCTGCCAGCTGCTCGACGTACTTTGCATCTTTCCACTCTTTAATTATTACTGTGGTCAGTCCCGCCGGAGCAATATGCCATTACATGTAAACCTTAACGTTGTCTGAGCTAGCTTAACGAAGATATCCTCGAGTTTTCAAAAAACATTTCTCATGGTGACGAGGCATTTGGCTACCTCAAGAGAGTCATAGTACCCCTGCCTGCTGCTCCCACTTTTCTAAGCATTTCTATCATTCTTGCTATGGCCTGTCCTACGGAACCGATGTGCCACTATATGTCCACGTTAACGTCGTCACTGTTACTCCCACTACGAGTCTCTCGAGTTAGCAAATGTACCTCGCCGGATGACGAGGCATTTGGCTACCTTAAGGGAGTCGTTGTTACTGCAGCCAGCTGCTCCCCTTTCTTTGAATCTTTCCTCTCTTTAATTCGTACTGTGGTCAGTCCTGCAGAAGCGATATGCCACCACCTGTCCATGTTACCGTTGTCTGAGTTACTTCAATGACGATTTCCTCGAGATTTCAAATAAATATCGCCGAGTGACGAGGCATTTGGCTACCTTAAGAGAGTCATAGTTACTGCTGCCAGCTGCGCGACGTACTTTGCATCTTTCCACTCTTTAATTATTACTGTGGTCAGTCCTGCAGGAGCAATATGCCATCACATGTAACCCTTAACGTTGTCTGAGCTACCTTAACGAAGATATCCTCGAGTTCTCAAAAAAAATTTCACATGGTGACGAGGCATTTGGCTACCTTAAGAGAGTCATAGTACCCCTGCCTGCTGCTCCCACGTTTCTAAGCGTTTCTATCATTCTTGCTATGGCCTGTCCTACGGAACCGATGTGCCACTATATGTCCACGTTAACGTCGTCACTGTTACTCCCACTACGAGTCTCTCGAGTTAGCAAATGTACCTCGCCGGATGACGAGGCATTTGGGTACCTTAAGGGAGTCATTGTTACTGCAGCCAGCTGCTCCCCCTTCTTTGAATCTTTCCTCTCCTTAATTCGTACTGTGGTCAGTCCTGCAGAAGCGATATGCCACCACCTGTCCATGTTACTGTTGTCTGAGTTACTTCAATGACGATTTCCTCGAGATTTCAAATAAATATCGCTGAGTGACGAGGCATTTGGCTACCTTAAGAGAGTCATAGTTACTGCTGCCAGCTGCGCGACGTACTTTGCATCTTTCCACTCTTTAATTATTACTGTGGTCAGTCCTGCAGGAGCAATATGCCATTACATGTAACCCTTAACGTTGTCTGAGCTACCTTAACGAAGATATCCTCGAGTTCTCAAAAAAAAATTTCACATGGTGACGAGGCATTTGGCTACCTTAAGAGAGTCATAGTACCCCTTGCCTGCTGCTCCCACTTCTCTAAGCGTTTCTATCAATCTTGCTATGGCCTGTCCTACGGACCCGATGTGCCACTGAATGTCCACGATAACGTCGTCACTGTTACTCCCACTACGAGTCTCTCGAGTTTGCAAATGTACCTCGCCGGATGACGAGGCATTTGGGTACCTTAAGGGAGTCATACTTACTGCAGCCAGCTGCTCCCCCTTCTCTGAATCTGTCCTCTCTTTAATTTGTACTGTGGTCAGTCCTGCAGAAGCTATATGCCACCACCTGTCTATGTTACCGTTGTCTGAGTTACTTCAATGACGATTTCCTCGAGTTTTAAAATAAATATCGCCGAGTGAATATGCATTTGGCTACCATAAGAGAGTAATAGTTACTGCTGCCAGCTGCTCGACGTACTTTGCATCTTTCCACTCTTTAATTATTACTGTGGTCAGTCCCGCCGGAGCAATATGCCATCACATGTAACCCTTAACGTTGTCTGAGCTACCTTAACAAAGATATCCTCGAGTTCTCAAAAAAAAATTCACATGGTGACGAGGCATTTGGCTACCTTAAGAGAGTCATAGTACCCCTGCCTGCTGCTCCCACTTTTCTAAGCGTTTCTATCATTCTTGCTATGGCCTGTCCTACGGAACCGATGTGCCACTATATGTCCACGTTAACGTCGTCACTGTTACTCCCACTACGAGTCTCTCGAGTTAGCAAATGTACCTCGCCGGATGACGAGGCATTTGGGTACCTTAAGGGAGTCATACTTACTGCAGCCAGCTGCTCCCCATTCTCTGAATCTGTCCTCTCTTTAATTTGTACTGTGGTCAGTCCTGCAGAAGCTATATGCCACCACCTGTCTATGTTACCGTTGTCTGAGTTACTTCAATGACGATTTCCTCGAGTTTTAAAATAAATATCGCCGAGTGAATATGCATTTGGCTACCATAAGAGAGTAATAGTTACTGCTGCCAGCTGCTCGACGTACTTTGCATCTTTCCACTCTTTAATTATTACTGTGGTCAGTCCCGCCGGAGCAATATGCCATTACATGTAAACCTTAACGTTGTCTGAGCTAGCTTAACGAAGATATCCTCGAGTTTTCAAAAAACATTTCTCATGGTGACGAGGCATTTGGCTACCTTAAGAGAGTCATAGTACCCCTTGCCTGCTGCTCCCACTTTTCTAAGCGTTTCTATCAATCTTGCTATGGCCTGTCCTACGGAACCGATGTGCCACTATATGTCCACGATAACGTCGTCACTGTTACTCCCACTACGAGTCTCTCGAGTTTGCAAATGTACCTCGCCGGATGACGAGGCATTTGGGTACCTTAAGGGAGTCATTGTTACTGCAGCCAGCTGCTCCCCCTTCTTTGAATCTTTCCTCTCTTTAATTCGTACTGTGGTCAGTCCTGCAGAAGCGATATGCCACCACCTGTCCATGTTACCGTTGTCTGAGTTACTTCAATGACGATTTCCTCGAGATTTCAAATAAATATCGCCGAGTGACGAGGCATTTGGCTACCTTAAGAGAGTCATAGTTACTGCTGCCAGCTGCGCGACGTACTTTGCATCTTTCCACTCTTTAATTATTACTGTGGTCAGTCCTGCAGGAGCAATATGCCATTACATGTAACCCTTAACGTTGTCTGAGCTACCTTAACGAAGATATCCTCGAGTTCTCAAAAAAAAATTTCACATGGTGACGAGGCATTTGGCTACCTTAAGAGAGTCATAGTACCCCTTGCCTGCTGCTCCCACTTTTCTAAGCGTTTCTATCAATCTTGCTATGGCCTGTCCTACGGAACCGATGTGCCACTATATGTCCACGATAACGTCGTCACTGTTACTCCCACTACGAGTCTCTCGAGTTTGCAAATGTACCTCGCCGGATGACGAGGCATTTGGGTACCTTAAGGGAGTCATACTTACTGCAGCCAGCTGCTCCCCCTTCTCTGAATCTGTCCTCTCTTTAATTTGTACTGTGGTCAGTCCTGCAGAAGCTATATGCCACCACCTGTCTATGTTACCGTTGTCTGAGTTACTTCAATGACGATTTCCTCGAGTTTTAAAATAAATATCGCCGAGTGAATATGCATTTGGCTACCATAAGAGAGTAATAGTTACTGCTGCCAGCTGCTCGACGTACTTTGCATCTTTCCACTCTTTAATTATTACTGTGGTCAGTCCCGCCGGAGCAATATGCCATTACATGTAAACCTTAACGTTGTCTGAGCTAGCTTAACGAAGATATCCTCGAGTTTTCAAAAAACATTTCTCATGGTGACGAGGCATTTGGCTACCTTAAGAGAGTCATAGTACCCCTGCCTGCTGCTCCCACTTTTCTAAGCGTTTCTATCATTCTTGCTATGGCCTGTCCTACGGAACCGATGTGCCACTATATGTCCACGTTAACGTCGTCACTGTTACTCCCACTACGAGTCTCTCGAGTTAGCAAATGTACCTCGCCGGATGACGAGGCATTTGGCTACCTTAAGGGAGTCGTTGTTACTGCAGCCAGCTGCTCCCCTTTCTTTGAATCTTTCCTCTCTTTAATTCGTACTGTGGTCAGTCCTGCAGAAGCGATATGCCACCACCTGTCCATGTTACCGTTGTCTGAGTTACTTCAATGACGATTTCCTCGAGATTTCAAATAAATATCGCCGAGTGACGAGGCATTTGGCTACCTTAAGAGAGTCATAGTTACTGCTACCAGCTGCGCGACGTACTTTGCATCTTTCCACTCTTTAATTATTACTGTGGTCAGTCCTGCAGGAGCAATATGCCATCACATGTAACCCTTAACGTTGTCTGAGCTACCTTAACGAAGATATCCTCGAGTTCTCAAAAAAAATTTCACATGGTGACGAGGCATTTGGCTACCGTAAGAGAGTCATAGTACCCCTGCCTGCTGCTCCCACGTTTCTAAGCGTTTCTATCTTCTTGCTATGGCCTGTCCTACGGAACCGATGTGCCACTATATGTCCACGTTAACGTCGTCACTGTTACTCCCACTACGAGTCTCTCGAGTTAGCAAAGGTACCTCGCCGGATGACGAGGCATTTGGGTACCTTAAGAGAGTCGTAGTAACTGCTGCCAGCTGCTCGACGTACTTTGCATCTTTCCACTCTTTAATTATTACTGTGGTCAGTCCTGCCGGAGCAATATGCCATTACATGTAAACGTTAACGTTGTCTGAGCTACCTTAACGAAGATATCCTCGAGTTTTCAAAAAACATTTCACATGGTGACGAGGCATTTGGCTACCTTAAGAGAGTCATAGTACCCCTGCCTGCTGCTCCCACTTTTCTAAGCGTTTCTATCATTCTTGCTATGGCCTGTCCTACGGAACCGATGTGCCACTATATGTCCACGTTAACGTCGTCACTGTTACTCCCACTACGAGTCTCTCGAGTTAGCAAATGTACCTCGCCGGATGACGAGGCATTTGGGTACCTTAAGGGAGTCATTGTTACTGCAGCCAGCTGCTCCCCCTTCTTTGAATCTTTCCTCTCTTTAATTCGTACTGTGGTCAGTCCTGCAGAAGCGATATGCCACCACCTGTCCATGTTACCGTTGTCTGAGTTACTTCAATGACGATTTCCTCGAGATTTCAAATAAATATCGCCGAGTGACGAGGCATTTGGCTACCTTAAGAGAGTCATAGTTACTGCTGCCAGCTGCGCGACGTACTTTGCATCTTTCCACTCTTTAATTATTACTGTGGTGAGTCCTGCAGGAGCAATATGCCATTACATGTAACCCTTAACGTTGTCTGAGCTACCTTAACGAAGATATCCTCGAGTTCTCAAAAAAAAATTTCACATGGTGACGAGGCATTTGGCTACCTTAAGAGAGTCATAGTACCCCTTGCCTGCTGCTCCCACTTTTCTAAGCGTTTCTATCAATCTTGCTATGGCCTGTCCTACGGAACCGATGTGCCACTATATGTCCACGATAACGTCGTCACTGTTACTCCCACTACGAGTCTCTCGAGTTTGCAAATGTACCTCGCCGGATGACGAGGCATTTGGTACCTTAAGGGAGTCGTTGTTACTGCAGCCAGCTGCTCCCCTTTCTTTGAATCTTTCCTCTCTTTAATTCGTACTGTGGTCAGTCCTGCAGAAGCGATATGCCACCACCTGTCCATGTTACCGTTGTCTGAGTTACTTCAATGACGATTTCCTCGAGATTTCAAATAAATATCGCCGAGTGACGAGGCATTTGGCTACCTTAAGAGAGTCATAGTTACTGCTGCCAGCTGCGCGACGTACTTTGCATCTTTCCACTCTTTAATTATTACTGTGGTCAGTCCTGCAGGAGCAACATGCCATCACATGTAACCCTTAACGTTGTCTGAGCTACCTTAACAAAGATATCCTCGAGTTCTCAAAAAAAAATTCACATGGTGACGAGGCATTTGGCTACCTTAAGAGAGTCATAGTACCCCTGCCTGCTGCTCCCACTTTTCTAAGCGTTTCTATCATTCTTGCTATGCCCTGTCCTACGGAAACGATGTGCCACTATATGTCCACGTTAACATCGTCACTGTTACTCCCACTACGAGTCTCTCGAGTTAGCAAATGTACCTCGCCGGATGACGAGGCATTTGGGTACCTTAAGGGAGTCATTGTTACTGCAGCCAGCTGCTCCCCCTTCTTTGAATCTTTCCTCTCTTTAATTCGTACTGTGGTCAGTCCTGCAGAAGCGATATGCCACCACCTGTCCATGTTACCGTTGTCTGAGTTACTTCAATGACGATTTCCTCGAGATTTCAAATAAATATCGCGCAGTGACGAGGCCTTTGTCTACCTTAAGAGAGTCATAGTTACTGCTGCCAGCTGCGCGACGTACTTTGCATCTTTCCACTCTTTAATTATTACTGTGGTCAGTCCTGCAGGAGCAATATGCCATTACATATAACCCTTAACGTTGTCTGAGCTACCTTAACGAAGATATCCTCGAGTTCTCAAAAAAAAATTTCACATGGTGACGAGGCATTTGGCTACCTTAAGAGAGTCATAGTACCCCTTGCCTGCTGCTCCCACTTTTCTAAGCGTTTCTATCAATCTTGCTATGGCCTGTCCTACGGAACCGATGTGCCACTATATGTCCACGATAACGTCGTCACTGTTACTCCCACTACGAGTCTCTCGAGTTTGCAAATGTACCTCGCCGGATGACGAGGCATTTGGGTACCTTAAGGGAGTCATACTTACTGCAGCCAGCTGCTCCCCCTTCTCTGAATCTGTCCTCTCTTTAATTTGTACTGTGGTCAGTCCTGCAGAAGCTATATGCCACACCCTGTCTATGTTACCGTTGTCTGAGTTACTTCAATGACGATTTCCTCGAGTTTTAAAATAAATATCGCCGAGTGAATATGCATTTGGCTACCATAAGAGAGTAATAGTTACTGCTGCCAGCTGCTCGACGTACTTTGCATCTTTCCACTCTTTAATTATTACTGTGGTCAGTCCCGCCGGAGCAATATGCCATTACATGTAAACCTTAACGTTGTCTGAGCTAGCTTAACGAAGATATCCTCGAGTTTTCAAAAAACATTTCTCATGGTGACGAGGCATTTGGCTACCTTAAGAGAGTCATAGTACCCCTGCCTGCTGCTCCCACTTTTCTAAGCGTTTCTATCATTCTTGCTATGGCCTGACCTACGGAACCGATGTGCCACTATATGTCCACGTTAACGTCGTCACTGTTACTCCCACTACGAGTCTCTCGAGTTAGCAAATGTACCTCGCCGGATGACGAGGCATTTGGCTACCTTAAGGGAGTCGTTGTTACTGCAGCCAGCTGCTCCCCTTTCTTTGAATCTTTCCTCTCTTTAATTCGTACTGTGGTCAGTCCTGCAGAAGCGATATGCCACCACCTGTCCATGTTACCGTTGTCTGAGTTACTTCAATGACGATTTCCTCGAGATTTCAAATAAATATCGCCGAGTGACGAGGCATTTGGCTACCTTAAGAGAGTCATAGTTACTGCTACCAGCTGCGCGACGTACTTTGCATCTTTCCACTCTTTAATTATTACTGTGGTCAGTCCTGCAGGAGCAATATGCCATCACATGTAACCCTTAACGTTGTCTGAGCTACCTTAACGAAGATATCCTCGAGTTCTCAAAAAAAATTTCACATGGTGACGAGGCATTTGGCTACCGTAAGAGAGTCATAGTACCCCTGCCTGCTGCTCCCACGTTTCTAAGCGTTTCTATCATTCTTGCTATGGCCTGTCCTACGGAACCGATGTGCCACTATATGTCCACGTTAACGTCGTCACTGTTACTCCCACTACGAGTCTCTCGAGTTAGCAAAGGTACCTCGCCGGATGACGAGGCATTTGGGTACCTTAAGAGAGTCGTAGTAACTGCTGCCAGCTGCTCGACGTACTTTGCATCTTTCCACTCTTTAATTATTACTGTGGTCAGTCCTACCGGAGCAATATGCCATTACATGTAAACGTTAACGTTGTCTGAGCTACCTTAACGAAGATATCCTCGAGTTTTCAAAAAACATTTCACATGGTGACGAGGCATTTGGCTACCTTAAGAGAGTCATAGTACCCCTGCCTGCTGCTCCCACTTTTCTAAGCGTTTCTATCATTCTTGCTATGGCCTGTCCTACGGAACCGATGTGCCACTATATGTCCACGTTAACGTCGTCACTGTTACTCCCACTACGAGTCTCTCGAGTTAGCAAATGTACCTCGCCGGATGACGAGGCATTTGGGTACCTTAAGGGAGTCATTGTTACTGCAGCCAGCTGCTCCCCCTTCTTTGAATCTTTCCTCTCTTTAATTCGTACTGTGGTCAGTCCTGCAGAAGCGATATGCCACCACCTGTCCATGTTACCGTTGTCTGAGTTACTTCAATGACGATTTCCTCGAGATTTCAAATAAATATCGCCGAGTGACGAGGCATTTGGCTACCTTAAGAGAGTCATAGTTACTGCTGCCAGCTGCGCGACGTACTTTGCATCTTTCCACTCTTTAATTATTACTGTGGTCAGTCCTGCAGGAGCAATATGCCATTACATGTAACCCTTAACGTTGTCTGAGCTACCTTAACGAAGATATCCTCGAGTTCTCAAAAAAAAATTTCACATGGTGACGAGGCATTTGGCTACCTTAAGAGAGTCATAGTACCCCTTGCCTGCTGCTCCCACTTTTCTAAGCGTTTCTATCAATCTTGCTATGGCCTGTCCTACGGAACCGATGTGCCACTATATGTCCACGATAACGTCGTCACTGTTACTCCCACTACGAGTCTCTCGAGTTTGCAAATGAACCTCGCCGGATGACGAGGCATTTGGGTACCTTAAGGGAGTCATACTTACTGCAGCCAGCTGCTCCCCCTTCTCTGAATCTGTCCTCTCTTTAATTTGTACTGTGGTCAGTCCTGCAGAAGCGATATGCCACCACCTGTCCATGTTACCGTTGTCTGAGTTACTTCAATGACGATTTCCTCGAGATTTCAAATAAATATCGCCGAGTGACGAGGCATTTGGCTACCTTAAGAGAGTCATAGTTACTGCTGCCAGCTGCGCGACGTACTTTGCATCTTTCCACTCTTTAATTATTACTGTGGTGAGTCCTGCAGGAGCAATATGCCATTACATGTAACCCTTAACGTTGTCTGAGCTACCTTAACGAAGATATCCTCGAGTTCTCAAAAAAAATTTCACATGGTGACGAGGCATTTAACTACCGTAAGAGAGTCATAGTACCCCTGCCTGCTGCTCCCACTTTTCTAAGCGTTTCTATCATTCTTGCTATGGCCTGTCCTACGGAACCGATGTGCCACTATATGTCCACGTTAACGTCGTCACTGTTACTCCCACTACGAGTCTCTCGAGTTAGCAAATGTACCTCGCCGGATGACGAGGCATTTGGGTACCTTAAGAGAGTCGTAGTAACTGCTGCCAGCTGCTCGACGTACTTTGCATCTTTCCACTCTTTAATTATTACTGTGGTCAGTCCTGCCGGAGCAATATGCCATTACATGTAAACGTTAACGTTGTCTGAGCTACCTTAACGAAGATATCCTCGAGTTTTCAAAAAACATTTCACATGGTGACGAGGCATTTGGCTACCTTAAGAGAGTCATAGTACCCCTGCCTGCTGCTCCCACTTTTCTAAGCGTTTCTATCATTCTTGCTATGGCCTGTCCTACGGAACCGATGTGCCACTATATGTCCACGTTAACGTCGTCACTGTTACTCCCACTACGAGTCTCTCGAGTTAGCAAATGTACCTCGCCGGATGACGAGGCATTTGGGTACCTTAAGGGAGTCATACTTACTGCAGCCAGCTGCTCCCCCTTCTCTGAGTCTGTCCTCTCTTTAATTTGTACTGTGGTCAGTCCTGCAGAAGCTATATGCCACCACCTGTCTATGTTACCGTTGTCTGAGTTACTTCAATGACGATTTCCTCGAGTTTTAAAATAAATATCGCCGAGTGAATATGCATTTGGCTACCATAAGAGAGTAATAGTTACTGCTGCCAGCTGCTCGACGTACTTTGCATCTTTCCACTCTTTAATTATTACTGTGGTCAGTCCCGCCGGAGCAATATGCCATTACATGTAAACCTTAACGTTGTCTGAGCTAGCTTAACGAAGATATCCTCGAGTTTTCAAAAAACATTTCTCATGGTGACGAGGCATTTGGCTACCTTAAGAGAGTCATAGTACCCCTGCCTGCTGCTCCCACTTTTCTAAGCGTTTCTATCATTCTTGCTATGGCCTGTCCTACGGAACCGATGTGCCACTATATGTCCACGTTAACGTCGTCACTGTTACTCCCACTACGAGTCTCTCGAGTTAGCAAATGTACCTCGCCAGATGGTGAGGCATTTGGCTACCTTAAGGGAGTCATTGTTACTGCAGCCAGCTGCTCCCCCTTCTTTGAATCTTTCCTCTCCTTAATTCGTACTGTGGTCAGTCCTGCAGAAGCGATATGCCACCACCTGTCCATGTTACCGTTGTCTGAGTTACTTCAATGACGATTTCCTCGAGATTTCAAATAAATATCGCCGAGTGACGAGGCATTTGGCTACCTTAAGAGAGTCATAGTTACTGCTGCCAGCTGCGCGACGTACTTTGCATCTTTCCACTCTTTAATTATTACTGTGGTGAGTCCTGCAGGAGCAATATGCCATTACATGTAACCCTTAACGTTGTCTGAGCTACCTTAACGAAGATATCCTCGAGTTCTCAAAAAAAATTTCACATGGTGACGAGGCATTTAACTACCGTAAGAGAGTCATAGTACCCCTGCCTGCTGCTCCCACTTTTCTAAGCGTTTCTATCATTCTTGCTATGGCCTGTCCTACGGAACCGATGTGCCACTATATGTCCACGTTAACGTCGTCACTGTTACTCCCACTACGAGTCTCTCGAGTTAGCAAATGTACCTCGCCGGATGACGAGGCATTTGGGTACCTTAAGAGAGTCGTAGTAACTGCTGCCAGCTGCTCGACGTACTTTGCATCTTTCCACTCTTTAATTATTACTGTGGTCAGTCCTGCCGGAGCAATATGCCATTACATGTAAACGTTAACGTTGTCTGAGCTACCTTAACGAAGATATCCTCGAGTTTTCAAAAAACATTTCACATGGTGACGAGGCATTTGGCTACCTTAAGAGAGTCATAGTACCCCTGCCTGCTGCTCCCACTTTTCTAAGCGTTTCTATCATTCTTGCTATGGCCTGTCCTACGGAACCGATGTGCCACTATGTGTCCACGTTAACGTCGTCACTGTTACTCCCACTACGAGTCTCTCGAGTTAGCAAATGTACCTCGCCGGATGACGAGGCATTTGGGTACCTTAAGGGAGTCATACTTACTGCAGCCAGCTGCTCCCCCTTCTCTGAGTCTGTCCTCTCTTTAATTTGTACTGTGGTCAGTCCTGCAGAAGCTATATGCCACCACCTGTCTATGTTACCGTTGTCTGAGTTACTTCAATGACGATTTCCTCGAGATTTCAAATAAATATCGCCGAGTGACGAGGCATTTGGCTACCTTAAGAGAGTCATAGTTACTGCTGCCAGCTGCGCGACGTACTTTGCATCTTTCCACTCTTTAATTATTACTGTGGTCAGTCCTGCAGGAGCAATATGCCATTACATGTAACCCTTAACGTTGTCTGAGCTACCTTAACGAAGATATCCTCGAGTTCTCAAAAAAAATTTCCCATGGTGACGAGGCATTTGGCTACCGTAAGAGAGTCATAGTACCCCTGCCTGCTGCTCCCACGTTTCTAAGCGTTTCTATCATTCTTGCTATGGCCTGTCCTACGGAACCGATGTGCCACTATATGTCCACGTTAACGTCGTCACTGTTACTCCCACTACGAGTCTCTCGAGTTAGCAAAGGTACCTCGCCGGATGACGAGGCATTTGGGTACCTTAAGAGAGTCGTAGTAACTGCTGCCAGCTGCTCGACGTACTTTGCATCTTTCCACTCTTTAATTATTACTGTGGTCAGTCCTGCCGGAGCAATATGCCATTACATGTAAACGTTAACGTTGTCTGAGCTACCTTAACGAAGATATCCTCGAGTTTTCAAAAAACATTTCACATAGTGACGAGGCATTTGGCGACCTTAAGAGAGTCATAGTACCCCTGCCTGCTGCTCCCACTTTTCTAAGCGTTTCTATCATTCTTGCTATGGCCTGTCCTACGGAACCGATGTGCCACTATATGTCCACGTTAACGTCGTTACTGTTACTCCCACTACGAGTCTCTCGAGTTAGCAAATGTACCTCGCCGGATGACGAGGCATTTGGGTGCCTTAAGGGAGTCATTGTTACTGCAGCCAGCTGCTCCCCCTTCTTTGAATCTTTCCTCTCTTTAATTCGTACTGTGGTCAGTCCTGCAGAAGCGATATGCCACCACCTGTCCATGTTACCGTTGTCTGAGTTACTTCAATGACGATTTCCTCGAGATTTCAAATAAATATCGCTGAGTGACGAGGCATTTGGCTACCTTAAGAGAGTCATAGTTACTGCTGCCAGCTGCGCGACGTACTTTGCATCTTTCCACTCTTTAATTATTACTGTGGTGAGTCCTGCAGGAGGAATATGCCATTACATGTAACCCTTAACGTTGTCTGAGCTACCTTAACGAAGATATCCTCGAGTTCTCAAAAGAAAATTTCACATGGTGAAGAGGCATTTGGCTACCTTAAGAGAGTCATAGTACCCCTTGCCTGCTGCTCCCACTTTTCTAAGCGTTTCTATCAATCTTGCTATGGCCTGTCCTACGGAACCGATGTGCCACTATATGTCCACGATAACGTCGTCACTGTTACTCCCACTACGCGTCTCTCGAGTTTGCAAATGTACCTCGCCGGATGACGAGGCATTTGGGTACCTTAAGGGAGTCATACTTACTGCAGCCAGCTGCTCCCCCTTCTCTGAATCTGTCCTCTCTTTAATTTGTACTGTGGTCAGTCCTGCAGAAGCTATATGCCACCACCTGTCTATGTTACCGTTGTCTGAGTTACTTCAATGACGATTTCCTCGAGTTTTAAAATAAATATCGCCGAGTGAATATGCATTTGGCTACCATAAGAGAGTAATAGTTACTGCTGCCAGCTGCGCGACGTACTTTGCATCTTTCCACTCTTTAATTATTACTGTGGTCAGTCCCGCCGGAGCAATATGCCATTACATGTAAACCTTAACGTTGTCTGAGCTAGCTTAACGAAGATATCCTCGAGTTTTCAAAAAACATTTCTCATTGTGACGAGGCATTTGGCTACCTTAAGAGAGTCATAGTACCCCTGCCTGCTGCTCCCACTTTTCTAAGCGTTTCTATCATTCTTGCTATGGCCTGTCCTACGGAACCGATGTGCCACTATATGTCCACGTTAACGTCGTCACTGTTACTCCCACTACGAGTCTCTAGAGTTAGCAAATGTACCTAGCCGGATGACGAGGCATTTGGCTACCTTAAGGGAGTCGTTGTTACAGCAGCCAGCTGCTCCCCTTTCTTTGAATCTTTCCTCTCTTTAATTCGTACTGTGGTCAGTCCTGCAGAAGCGATATGCCACCACCTGTCCATGTTACCGCTGTCTGAGTTACTTCAATGACGATTTCCTCGAGATTTCAAATAAATATCGCCGAGTGACGAGGCATTTGGCTACCTTAAGAGAGTCATAGTTACTGCTGCCAGCTGCGCGACGTACTTTGCATCTTTCCACTCTTTAATTATTACTGTGGTCAGTCCTGCAGGAGCAATATGCCATCACATGTAACCCTTAACGTTGTCTGAGCTACCTTAACGAAGATATCCTCGAGTTCTCAAAAAAAATTTCACATGGTGACGAGGCATTTGGCTACCGTAAGAGAGTCATAGTACCCCTGCCTGCTGCTCCCACGTTCCTAAGCGTTTCTATCATTCTTGCTATGGCCTGTCCTACGGAACCGATGTGCCACTATATGTCCACGTTAACGTCGTCACTGTTACTCCCACTACGAGTCTCTCGAGTTAGCAAAGGTACCTCGCCGGATGACGAGGCATTTGGGTACCTTAAGAGAGTCGTAGTAACTGCTGCCAGCTGCTCGACGTACTTTGCATCTTTCCACTCTTTATTTATTACTGTGGTCAGTCCTGCCGGAGCAATATGCCATTACATGTAAACGTTAACGTTGTCTGAGCTACCTTAACGAAGATATCCTCGAGTTTTCAAAAAACATTTCACATGGTGACGAGGCATTTGGCTACCTTAAGAGAGTCATAGTACCCCTGCCTGCTGCTCCCACGTTTCTAAGCGTTTCTATCATTCTTGCTATGGCCTGTCCTACGGAACCGATGTGCCACTATATGTCCACGTTAACGTCGTCACTGTTACTCCCACTACGAGTCTCTCGAGTTAGCAAAGGTACCTCGCCGGATGACGAGGCATTTGGGTACCTTAAGAGAGTCGTAGTATCTCCTGCCAGCTGCTCGACGTACTTTGCATCTTTCCACTCTTTAATTATTACTGTGGTCAGTCCTGCCGGAGCAATATGCCATTACATGTAAACGTTAACGTTGTCTGAGCTACCTTAACGAAGATATCCTCGAGTTTTCAAAAAACATTTCACATGGTGACGAGGCATTTGGCTACCTTAAGAGAGTCATAGTACCCCTGCCTGCTGCTCCCACTTTTCTAAGCGTTTCTATCATTCTTGCTATGGCCTGTCCTACGGAACCGATGTGCCACTATATGTCCACGTTAACGTCGTCACTGTTACTCCCACTACGAGTCTCTCGAGTTAGCAAATGTACCTCGCCGGATGACGAGGCATTTGGGTGCCTTAAGGGAGTCATTGTTACTGCAGCCAGCTGCTCCCCCTTCTTTGAATCTTTCCTCTCTTTAATTCGTACTGTGGTCAGTCCTGCAGAAGCGATATGCCACCACCTGTCCATGTTACCGTTGTCTGAGTTACTTCAATGACGATTTCCTCGAGATTTCAAATAAATATCGCCGAGTGACGAGGCATTTGGCTACCTTAAGAGAGTCATAGTTACTGCTGCCAGCTGCGCGACGTACTTTGCATCTTTCCACTCTTTAATTATTACTGTGGTGAGTCCTGCAGGACCAATATGCCATTACATGTAACCCTTAACGTTGTCTGAGCTACCTTAACGAAGATATCCTCGAGTTCTCAAAAAAAAATTTCACATGGTGACGAGGCATTTGGCTACCTTAAGAGAGTCATAGTACCCCTTGCCTGCTGCTTCCACTTTTCTAAGCGTTTTTATCAATCTTGCTATGGCCTGTCCTACGGAACCGATGTGCCACTATATGTCCACGATAACGTCGTCACTGTTACTCCCACTACGAGTCTCTCGAGTTAGCAAATGTACCTCGCCGGATGACGAGGCATTTGGGTACCTTAAGGGAGTCATGCTTACTGCAGCCAGCTGCTCCCCCTTCTCTGAATCTGTCCTCTCTTTAATTTGTACTGTGGTCAGTCCTGCAGAAGCTATATGCCACCACCTGTCTATGTTACCGTTGTCTGAGTTACTTCAATGACGATTTCCTCGAGTTTTAAAATAAATATCGCCGAGTGAATATGCATTTGGCTACCATAAGAGAGTAATAGTTACTGCTGCCAGCTGCTCGACGTACTTTGCATCTTTCCACTCTTTAATTATTACTGTGGTCAGTCCCGCCGGAGCAATATGCCATTACATGTAAACCTTAACGTTGTCTGAGCTAGCTTAACGAAGATATCCTCGAGTTTTCAAAAAACATTTCTCATGGTGACGAGGCATTTGGCTACCTTAAGAGAGTCATAGTACCCCTGCCTGCTGCTCCCACTTTTCTAAGCGTTTCTATCATTCTTGCTATGGCCTGTCCTACGGAACCGATGTGCCACTATATGTCCACGTTAACGTCGTCACTGTTACTCCCACTACGAGTCTCTAGAGTTAGCAAATGTACCTCGCCGGATGACGAGGCATTTGGCTACCTTAAGGGAGTCGTTGTTACAGCAGCCAGCTGCTCCCCTTTCTTTGAATCTTTCCTCTCTTTAATTCGTACTGTGGTCAGTCCTGCAGAAGCGATATGCCACCACCTGTCCATGTTACCGTTGTCTGAGTTACTTCAATGACGATTTCCTCGAGATTTCAAATAAATATCGCCGAGTGACGAGGCATTTGGCTACCTTAAGAGAGTCATAGTTACTGCTGCCAGCTGCGCGACGTACTTTGCATCTTTCCACTCTTTAATTATTACTGTGGTCAGTCCTGCACGAGCAATATGCCATCACATGTAACCCTTAACGTTGTCTGAGCTACCTTAACGAAGATATCCTCGAGTTCTCAAAAAAAATTTCACATGGTGACGAGGCATTTGGCTACCGTAAGAGAGTCATAGTACCCCTGCCTGCTGCTCCCACGTTTCTAAGCGTTTCTATCATTCTTGCTATGGCCTGTCCTACGGAACCGATGTGCCACTATATGTCCACGTTAACGTCGTCACTGTTACTCCCACTACGAGTCTCTCGAGTTAGCAAAGGTACCTCGCCGGATGACGAGGCATTTGGGTACCTTAAGAGAGTCGTAGTAACTGCTGCCAGCTGCTCGACGTACTTTGCATCTTTCCACTCTTTAATTATTACTGTGGTCAGTCCTGCCGGAGCAATATGCCATTACATGTAAACGTTAACGTTGTCTGAGCTACCTTAACGAAGATATCCTCGAGTTTTCAAAAAACATTTCACATGGTGACGAGGCATTGGGCTACCTTAAGAGAGTCATAGTACCCCTGCCTGCTGCTCCCACTTTTCTAAGCGTTTCTATCATTCTTGCTATGGCCTGTCCTACGGAACCGATGTGCCACTATATGTCCACGTTAACGTCGTCACTGTTACTCCCACTACGAGTCTCTCGAGTTAGCAAATGTACCTCGCCGGATGACGAGGCATTTGGGTACCTTAAGGGAGTCATTGTTACTGCAGCCAGCTGCTCCCCCTTCTTTGAATCTTTCCTCTCTTTAATTCGTACTGTGGTCAGTCCTGCAGAAGCGATATGCCACCACCTGTCCATGTTACCGTTGTCTGAGTTACTTCAATGACGATTTCCTCGAGATTTCAAATAAATATCGCCGAGTGACGAGGCATTTGGCTACCTTAAGAGAGTCATAGTTACTGCTGCCAGCTGCGCGACGTACTTTGCATCTTTCCACTCTTTAATTATTACTGTGGTCAGTCCTGCACGAGCAATATGCCATCACATGTAACCCTTAACGTTGTCTGAGCTACCTTAACGAAGATATCCTCGAGTTCTCAAAAAAAATTTCACATGGTGGCGAGGCATTTGGCTACCGTAAGAGAGTCATAGTACCCCTGCCTGCTGCTCCCACGTTTCTAAGCGTTTCTATCATTCTTGCTATGGCCTGTCCTACGGAACCGATGTGCCACTATATGTCCACGTTAACGTCGTCACTGTTACTCCCACTACGAGTCTCTCGAGTTAGCAAAGGTACCTCGCCGGATGACGAGGCATTTGGGTACCTTAAGAGAGTCGTAGTAACTGCTGCCAGCTGCTCGACGTACTTTGCATCTTTCCACTCTTTAATTATTACTGTGGTCAGTCCTGCCGGAGCAATATGCCATTACATGTAAACGTTAACGTTGTCTGAGCTACCTTAACGAAGATATCCTCGAGTTTTCAAAAAACATTTCACATGGTGACGAGGCATTGGGCTACCTTAAGAGAGTCATAGTACCCCTGCCTGCTGCTCCCACTTTTCTAAGCGTTTCTATCATTCTTGCTATGGCCTGTCCTACGGAACCGATGTGCCACTATATGTCCACGTTAACGTCGTCACTGTTACTCCCACTACGAGTCTCTCGAGTTAGCAAATGTACCTCGCCGGATGACGAGGCATTTGGGTACCTTAAGGGAGTCATTGTTACTGCAGCCAGCTGCTCCCCCTTCTTTGAATCTTTCCTCTCTTTAATTCGTACTGTGGTCAGTCCTGCAGAAGCGATATGCCACCACCTGTCCATGTTACCGTTGTCTGAGTTACTTCAATGACGATTTCCTCGAGATTTCAAATAAATACCGCCGAGTGACGAGGCATTTGGCTACCTTAAGAGAGTCATAGTTACTGCTGCCAGCTGCGCGACGTACTTTGCATCTTTCCACTCTTTAATTATTACTGTGGTCAGTCCTGCAGGAGCAATATGCCATTACATGTAACCCTTAACGTTGTCTGAGCTACCTTAACGAAGATATACTCGAGTTCTCAAAAAAAAATTTCACATGGTGACGAGGCATTTGGCTACCTTAAGAGAGTCATAGTACCCCTTGCCTGCTGCTCCCACTTTTCTAAGCGTTTCTATCAATCTTGCTATGGCCTGTCCTACGGAACCGATGTGCCACTATATGTCCACGATAACGTCGTCACTGTTACTCCCACTACGAGTCTCTCGAGTTTGCAAATGTACCTCGCCGGATGACGAGGCATTTGGGTACCTTAAGGGAGTCATACTTACTGCAGCCAGCTGCTCCCCCTTCTCTGAATCTGTCCTCTCTTTAATTTGTACTGTGGTCAGTCCTGCAGAAGCTATATGCCACCACCTGTCTATGTTACCGTTGTCTGAGTTACTTCAATGACGATTTCCTCGAGTTTTAAAATAAATATCGCCGAGTGAATATGCATTTGGCTACCATAAGAGGGTAATAGTTACTGCTGCCAGCTGCTCGACGTACTTTGCATCTTTCCACTCTTTAATTATTACTGTGGTCAGTCCCGCCGGAGCAATATGCCATTACATGTAAACCTTAACGTTGTCTGAGCTAGCTTAACGAAGATATCCTCGAGTTTTCAAAAAACATTTCTCATGGTGACGAGGCATTTGGCTACCTTAAGAGAGTCATAGTACCCCTGCCTGCTGCTCCCACTTTTCTAAGCGTTTCTATCATTCTTGCTATGGCCTGTCCTACGGAACCGATGTGCCACTATATGTCCACGTTAACGTCGTCACTGTTACTCCCACTACGAGTCTCTCGAGTTAGCAAATGTACCTCGCCGGATGACGAGGCATTTGGCTACCTTAAGGGAGTCGTTGTTACTGCAGCCAGCTGCTCCCCTTTCTTTGAATCTTTCCTCTCTTTAATTCGTACTGTGGTCAGTCCTGCAGAAGCGATATGCCACCACCTGTCCATGTTACCGTTGTCTGAGTTACTTCAATGACGATTTCCTCGAGATTTCAAATAAATATCGCCGAGTGACGAGGCATTTGGCTACCTTAAGAGAGTCATAGTAACTGCTGCCAGCTGCGCGACGTACTTTGCATCTTTCCACTCTTTAATTATTACTGTGGTCAGTCCTGCAGGAGCAATATGCCATCACATGTAACCCTTAACGTTGTCTGAGCTACCTTAACAAAGATATCCTCGAGTTCTCAAAAAAAAATTCACATGGTGACGAGGCATTTGGCTACCTTAAGAGAGTCATAGTACCCCTGCCTGCTGCTCCCACTTTTCTAAGCGTTTCTATCATTCTTGCTATGCCCTGTCCTACGGAAACGATGTGCCACTATATGTCCACGTTAACGTCGTCACTGTTACTCCCACTACGAGTCTCTCGAGTTAGCAAATGTACCTCGCCGGATGACGAGGCATTTGGGTACCTTAAGGGAGTCATTGTTACTGCAGCCAGCTGCTCCCCCTTCTTTGAATCTTTCCTCTCCTTAATTCGTACTGTGGTCAGTCCTGCAGAAGCGATATGCCACCACCTGTCCATGTTACCGTTGTCTGAGTTACTTCAATGACGATTTCCTCGAGATTTCAAATAAATATCGCCGAGTGACGAGGCATTTGGCTACCTTAAGAGAGTCATAGTTACTGCTGCCAGCTGCGCGACGTACTTTGCATCTTTCCATTCTTTAATTATTACTGTGGTCAGTCCTGCCGGAGCAATATGCCATTACATGTAAACGTTAACGTTGTCTGAGCTACCTTAACGAAGATATCCTCGAGTTTTCAAAAAACATTTCACATGGTGACGAGGCATTTGGCTACCTTAAGAGAGTCATAGTACCCCTGCCTGCTGCTCCCACTTTTCTAAGCGTTTCTATCATTCTTGCTATGGCCTGTCCTACGGAACCGATGTGCCACTATATGTCCACGTTAACGTCGTCACTGTTACTCCCACTACGAGTCTCTCGAGTTAGCAAATGTACCTCGCCGGATGACGAGGCATTTGGGTACCTTAAGGGAGTCATACTTACTGCAGCCAGCTGCTCCCCCTTCTCTGAATCTGTCCTCTCTTTAATTTGTACTGTGGTCAGTCCTGCAGAAGCTATATGCCACCACCTGTCTATGTTACCGTTGTCTGAGTTACTTCAATGACGATTTCCTCGAGTTTTAAAATAAATATCGCCGAGTGAATATGCATTTGGCTACCATAAGAGAGTAATAGTTACTGCTGCCAGCTGCTCGACGTACTTTGCATCTTTCCACTCTTTAATTATTACTGTGGTCAGTCCCGCCGGAGCAATATGCCATTACATGTAAACCTTAACGTTGTCTGAGCTAGCTTAACGAAGATATCCTCGAGTTTTCAAAAAACATTTCTCATGGTGACGAGGCATTTGGCTACCTTAAGAGAGTCATAGTACCCCTTGCCTGCTGCTCCCACTTTTCTAAGCGTTTCTATCAATCTTGCTATGGCCTGTCCTACGGAACCGATGTGCCACTATATGTCCACGATAACGTCGTCACTGTTACTCCCACTACGAGTCTCTCGAGTTTGCAAATGTACCTCGCCGGATGACGAGGCATTTGGGTACCTTAAGGGAGTCATTGTTACTGCAGCCAGCTGCTCCCCCTTCTTTGAATCTTTCCTCTCTTTAATTCGTACTGTGGTCAGTCCTGCAGAAGCGATATGCCACCACCTGTCCATGTTACCGTTGTCTGAGTTACTTCAATGACGATTTCCTCGAGATTTCAAATAAATATCGCCGAGTGACGAGGCATTTGGCTACCGTAAGAGAGTCATAGTTACTGCTGCCAGCTGCGCGACGTACTTTGCATCTTTCCACTCTTTAATTATTACTGTGGTCAGTCCTGCAGGAGCAATATGCCATTACATGTAACCCTTAACGTTGTCTGAGCTACCTTAACGAAGATATCCTCGAGTTCTCAAAAAAAATTCACATGGTGACGAGGCATTTGGCTACCTTAAGAGAGTCATAGTACCCCTGCCTGCTGCTCCCACTTTTCTAAGCGTTTCTATCATTCTTGCTATGCCCTGTCCTACGGAACCGATGTGCCACTATATGTCCACGTTAACGTCGTCACTGTTACTCCCACTACGAGTCTCTCGAGTTAGCAAATGTACCTCGCCGGATGACGAGGCATTTGGGTACCTTAAGGGAGTCATTGTTACTGCAGCCAGCTGCTCCCCCTTCTCTGAATCTTTCCTCTCTTTAATTTGTACTGTGGTCAGTCCTGCAGAAGCGATATGCCACCACCTGTCCATGTTGCCGTTGTCTGAGTTACTTCAATGACGATTTCCTCGAGATTTCAAATAAATATCGCCGAGTGACGAGGCATTTGGCTACCTTAAGAGAGTCATAGTTACTGCTGCCAGCTGCGCGACGTACTTTGCATCTTTCCACTCTTTAATTATTACTGTGGTCAGTCCTGCAGGAGCAATATGCCATTACATGTAACCCTTAACGTTGTCTGAGCTACCTTAACGAAGATATCCTCGAGTTCTCAAAAAAAAATTTCACATGGTGACGAGGCATTTGGCTACCTTAAGAGAGTCATAGTACCCCTGCCTGCTGCTCCCACTTTTCTAAGCGTTTCTATCAATCTTGCTATGGCCTGTCCTACGGAACCGATGTGCCACTATATGTCCACGATAACGTCGTCACTGTTACTCCCACTACGAGTCTCTCGAGTTTGCAAATGTACCTCGCCGGATGACGAGGCATTTGGGTACCTTAAGGGAGTCATACTTACTGCAGCCAGCTGCTCCCCCTTCTCTGAATCTGTCCTCTCTTTAATTTGTACTGTGGTCAGTCCTGCAGAAGCTATATGCCACCACCTGTCTATGTTACCGTTGTCTGAGTTACTTCAATGACGATTTCCTCGAGTTTTAAAATAAATATCGCCGAGTGAATATGCATTTGGCTACCATAAGAGAGTAATAGTTACTGCTGCCAGCTGCTCGACGTACTTTGCATCTTTCCACTCTTTAATTATTACTGTGGTCAGTCCCGCCGGAGCAATATGCCATTACATGTAAACCTTAACGTTGTCTGAGCTAGCTTAACGAAGATATCCTCGAGTTTTCAAAAAACATTTCTCATGGTGACGAGGCATTTGGCTACCTTAAGAGAGTCATAGTACCCCTGCCTGCTGCTCCCACTTTTCTAAGCGTTTCTATCATTCTTACTATGGCCTGTCCTACGGAACCGATGTGCCACTATATGTCCACGTTAACGTCGTCACTGTTACTCCCACTACGAGTCTCTCGAGTTAGCAAATGTACCTCGCCGGATGACGAGGCATTTGGCTACCTTAAGGGAGTCGTTGTTACTGCAGCCAGCTGCTCCCCTTTCTTTGAATCTTTCCTCTCTTTAATTCGTACTGTGGTCAGTCCTGCAGAAGCGATATGCCACCACCTGTCCATGTTACCGTTGTCTGAGTTACTTCAATGACGATTTCCTCGAGATTTCAAATAAATATCGCCGAGTGACGAGGCATTTGGCTACCTTAAGAGAGTCATAGTTACTGCTGCCAGCTGCGCGACGTACTTTGCATCTTTCCACTCTTTAATTATTACTGTGGTCAGTCCTGCAGGAGCAATATGCCATCACATGTAACCCTTAACGTTGTCTGAGCTACCTTAACAAAGATATCCTCGAGTTCTCAAAAAAAAATTCACATTGTGACGAGGCATTTGGCTACCTTAAGAGAGTCATAGTACCCCTGCCTGCTGCTCCCACTTTTCTAAGCGTTTCTATCATTCTTGCTATGCCCTGTCCTACGGAAACGATGTGCCACTATATGTCCACGTTAACGTCGTCACTGTTACTCCCACTACGAGTCTCTCGAGTTAGCAAATGTACCTCGCCGGATGACGAGGCATTTGGGTACCTTAAGGGAGTCATTGTTACTGCAGCCAGCTGCTCCCCCTTCTTTGAATCTTTCCTCTCCTTAATTCGTACTGTGGTCAGTCCTGCAGAAGCGATATGCCACCACCTGTCCATGTTACCGTTGTCTGAGTTACTTCAATGACGATTTCCTCGAGATTTCAAATAAATATCGCCGAGTGACGAGGCATTTGGCTACCTTAAGAGAGTCATAGTTACTGCTGCCAGCTGCGCGACGTACTTTGCATCTTTCCACTCTTTAATTATTACTGTGGTCAGTCCTGCAGGAGCAATATGCCATTACATGTAACCCTTAACGTTGTCTGAGCTACCTTAACGAAGATATCCTCGAGTTCTCAAAAAAAATTTCACATGGTGACGAGGCATTTGGCTACCGTAAGAGAGTCATAGTACCCCTGCCTGCTGCTCCCACGTTTCTAAGCGTTTCTATCATTCTTGCTATGGCCTGTCCTACGGAACCGATGTGCCACTATATGTCCACGTTAACGTCGTCACTGTTACTCCCACTACGAGTCTCTCGAGTTAGCAAAGGTACCTCGCCGGATGACGAGGCATTTGGGTACCTTAAGAGAGTCGTAGTAACTGCTGCCAGCTGCTCGACGTACTTTGCATCTTTCCACTCTTTAATTATTACTGTGGTCAGTCCTGCCGGAGCAATATGCCATTACATGTAAACGTTAACGTTGTCTGAGCTACCTTAACGAAGATATCCTCGAGTTTTCAAAAAACATTTCACATGGTGACGAGGCATTTGGCTACCTTAAGAGAGTCATAGTACCCCTGCCTGCTGCTCCCACTTTTCTAAGCGTTTCTATCATTCTTGCTATGGCCTGTCCTACGGAACCGATGTGCCACTATATGTCCACGTTAACGTCGTCACTGTTACTCCCACTACGAGTCTCTCGAGTTAGCAAATGTACCTCGCCGGATGACGAGGCATTTGGGTGCCTTAAGGGAGTCATTGTTACTGCAGCCAGCTGCTCCCCCTTCTTTGAATCTTTCCTCTCTTTAATTCGTACTGTGGTCAGTCCTGCAGAAGCGATATGCCACCACCTGTCCATGTTACCGTTGTCTGAGTTACTTCAATGACGATTTCCTCGAGATTTCAAATAAATATCGCCGAGTGACGAGGCATTTGGCTACCTTAAGAGAGTCATAGTTACTGCTGCCAGCTGCGCGACGTACTTTGCATCTTTCCACTCTTTAATTATTACTGTGGTGAGTCCTGCAGGAGCAATATGCCATTACATGTAACCCTTAACGTTGTCTGAGCTACCTTAACGAAGATATCCTCGAGTTCTCAAAAAAAAATTTCACATGGTGACGAGGCATTTGGCTACCTTAAGAGAGTCATAGTACCTCTTGCCTGCTGCTCCCACTTTTCTAAGCGTTTCTATCAATCTTGCTATGGCCTGTCCTACGGAACCGATGTGCCACTACATGTCCACGATAACGTCGTCACTGTTACTCCCACTACGAGTCTCTCGAGTTTGCAAATGTACCTCGCCGGATGACGAGGCATTTGGGTACCTTAAGGGAGTCATACTTACTGCAGCCAGCTGCTCCCCCTTCTCTGAATCTGTACTCTCTTTAATTTGTACTGTGGTCAGTCCTGCAGAAGCTATATGCCACCACCTGTCTATGTTACCGTTGTCTGAGTTACTTCAATGACGATTTCCTCGAGTTTTAAAATAAATATCGCCGAGTGAATATGCATTTGGCTACCATAAGAGAGTAATAGTTACTGCTGCCAGCTGCTCGACGTACTTTGCATCTTTCCACTCTTTAATTATTACTGTGGTCAGTCCCGCCGGAGCAATATGCCATTACATGTAAACCTTAACGTTGTCTGAGCTAGCTTAACGAAGATATCCTCGAGTTTTCAAAAAACATTTCTCATGGTGACGAGGCATTTGGCTACCTTAAGAGAGTCATAGTACCCCTGCCTGCTGCTCCCACTTTTCTAAGCGTTTCTATCATTCTTGCTATGGCCTGTCCTACGGAACCGATGTGCCACTATATGTCCACGTTAACGTCGTCACTGTTACTCCCACTACGAGTCTCTCGAGTTAGCAAATGTACCTCGCCGGATGACGAGGCATTTGGCTACCTTAAGGGAGTCGTTGTTACTGCAGCCAGCTGCTCCCCTTTCTTTGAATCTTTCCTCTCTTTAATTCGTACTGTGGTCAGTCCTGCAGAAGCGATATGCCACCACCTGTCCATGTTACCGTTGTCTGAGTTACTTCAATGACGATTTCCTCGAGATTTCAAATAAATATCGCCGAGTGACGAGGCATTTGGCTACCTTAAGAGAGTCATAGTTACTGCTGCCAGCTGCGCTACGTACTTTGCATCTTTCCACTCTTTAATTATTACTGTGGTCAGTCCTGCAGGAGCAATATGCCATCACATGTAACCCTTAACGTTGTCTGAGCTACCTAAACAAAGATATCCTCGAGTTCTCAAAAAAAAATTCACATGGTGACGAGGCATTTGGCTACCTTAAGAGAGTCATAGTACCCCTGCCTGCTGCTCCCACTTTTCTAAGCGTTTCTATCATTCTTGCTATGCCCTGTCCTACGGAAACGATGTGCCACTATATGTCCACGTTAACGTCGTCACTGTTACTCCCACTACGAGTCTCTCGAGTTAGCAAATGTACCTCGCCGGATGACGACGCATTTGGGTACCTTAAGGGAGTCATTGTTACTGCAGCCAGCTGCTCCCCCTTCTTTGAATCTTTCCTCTCCTTAATTCGTACTGTGGTCAGTCCTGCAGAAGCGATATGCCACCACCTGTCCATGTTACCGTTGTCTGAGTTACTTCAATGACGATTTCCTCGAGATTTCAAATAAATATCGCCGAGTGACGAGGCATTTGGCTACCTTAAGAGAGTCATAGTTACTGCTGCCAGCTGCGCGACGTACTTTGCATCTTTCCACTCTTTAATTATTACTGTGGTCAGTCCTGCAGGAGCAATATGCCATTACATGTAACCCTTAACGTTGTCTGAGCTACCTTAACGAAGATATCCTCGAGTTCTCAAAAAAAATTTCACATGGTGACGAGGCATTTGGCTACCGTAAGAGAGTCATAGTACCCCTGCCTGCTGCTCCCACTTTTCTAAGCGTTTCTATCATTCTTGCTATGGCCTGTCCTACGGAACCGACGTGCCACTATATGTCCACGTTAACGTCGTCACTGTTACTCCCACTACGAGTCTCTCGAGTTAGCAAATGTACCTCGCCGGATGACGAGGCATTTGGGTACCTTAAGAGAGTCGTAGTAACTGCTGCCAGCTGCTCGACGTACTTTGCATCTTTCCACTCTTTAATTATTACTGTGGTCAGTCCTGCCGGAGCAATATGCCATTACATGTAAACGTTAACGTTGTCTGAGCTACCTTAACGAAGATATCCTCGAGTTTTCAAAAAACATTTCACATGGTGACGAGGCATTTGGCTACCTTAAGAGAGTCATAGTACCCCTGCCTGCTGCTCCCACTTTTCTAAGCGTTTCTATCATTCTTGCTATGGCCTGTCCTACGGAACCGATGTGCCACTATATGTCCACGTTAACGTCGTCACTGTTACTCCCACTACGAGTCTCTCGAGTTAGCAAATGTACCTCGCCGGATGACGAGGCATTTGGGTACCTTAAGGGAGTCATTGTTACTGCAGCCAGCTGCTCCCCCTTCTTTGAATCTTTCCTCTCTTTAATTCGTACTGTGGTCAGTCCTGCAGAAGCGATATGCCACCACCTGTCCATGTTACCGTTGTCTGAGTTACTTCAATGACGATTTCCTCGAGATTTCAAATAAATATCGCCGAGTGACGAGGCATTTGGCTACCTTAAGAGAGTCATAGTTACTGCTGCCAGCTGCGCGACGTACTTTGCATCTTTCCACTCTTTAATTATTACTGTGATCAGTCCTGCAGGAGCAATATGCCATTACATGTAACCCTTAACGTTGTCTGAGCTCCCTTAACGAAGATATCCTCGAGTTCTCAAAAAAAAATTCACATGGTGACGAGGCATTTGGCTACCTTAAGAGAGTCATAGTACCCCTGCCTGCTGCTCCCACTTTTCTAAGCGTTTCTATCATTCTTGCTATGCCCTGTCCTACGGAACCGATGTGCCACTATATGTCCATGTTAACGTCGTCACTGTTACTCCCACTACGAGTCTCTCGAGTTAGCAAATGTACCTCGCCGGATGACGAGGCATTTGGGTACCTTAAGGGAGTCATTGTTACTGCAGCCAGCTGCTCCCCCTTCTCTGAATCTTTCCTCTCTTTAATTTGTACTGTGGTCAGTCCTGCAGAAGCGATATGCCACCACCTGTCCATGTTACCGTTGTCTGAGTTACTTCAATGACGATTTCCTCGAGATTTCAAATAAATATCGCCGAGTGACGAGGCATTTGGCTACCTTAAGAGAGTCATAGTTACTGCTGCCAGCTGCGCGACGTACTTTGCATCTTTCCACTCTTTAATTATTACTGTGGTCAGTCCTGCAGGAGCAATATGCCATTACATGTAACCCTTAACGTTGTCTGAGCTACCTTAACGAAGATATCCTCGAGTTCTCAAAAAAAAATTTCACATGGTAACGAGGCATTTGGCTACCTTAAGAGAGTCATAGTACCCCTTGCCTGCTGCTCCCACTTTTCTAAGCGTTTCTATCAATCTTGCTATGGCCTGTCCTACGGAACCGATGTGCCACTATATGTCCACGATAACGTCGTCACTGTTACTCCCACTACGAGTCTCTCGAGTTTGCAAATGTACCTCGCCGGATGACGAGGCATTTGGGTACCTTAAGGGAGTCATACTTACTGCAGCCAGCTGCTCCCCCTTCTCTGAATCTGTCCTCTCTTTAATTTGTACTGTGGTCAGTCCTGCAGAAGCTATATGCCACCACCTGTCTATGTTACCGTTGTCTGAGTTACTTCAATGACGATTTGCTCGAGTTTTAAAATAAATATCGCCGAGTGAATATGCATTTGGCTACCATAAGAGAGTAATAGTTACTGCTGCCAGCTGCTCGACGTACTTTGCATCTTTCCACTCTTTAATTATTACTGTGGTCAGTCCCGCCGGAGCAATATGCCATTACATGTAAACCTTAACGTTGTCTGAGCTAGCTTAACGAAGATATCCTCGAGTTTTCAAAAAACATTTCTCATGGTGACGAGGCATTTGGCTACCTTAAGAGAGTCATAGTACCCCTGCCTGCTGCTCCCACTTTTCTAAGCGTTTCTATCATTCTTGCTATGGCCTGTCCTACGGAACCGATGTGCCACTATATGTCCACGTTAACGTCGTCACTGTTACTCCCACTACGAGTCTCACGAGTTAGCAAATGTACCTCGCCGGATGACGAGGCATTTGGCTACCTTAAGGGAGTCGTTGTTACTGCAGCCAGCTGCTCCCCTTTCTTTGAATCTTTCCTCTCTTTAATTCGTACTGTGGTCAGTCCTGCAGAAGCGATATGCCACCACCTGTCCATGTTACCGTTGTCTGAGTTACTTCAATGACGATTTCCTCGAGATTTCAAATAAATATCGCCGAGTGACGAGGCATTTGGCTACCTTAAGAGAGTCATAGTTACTGCTGCCAGCTGCGCGACGTACTTTGCATCTTTCCACTCTTTAATTATTACTGTGGTGAGTCCTGCAGGAGCAATATGCCATTACATGTAACCCTTAACGTTGTCTGAGCTACCTTAACGAAGATATCCTCGAGTTCTCAAAAAAAAATTTCACATGGTGACGAGGCATTTGGCTACCTTAAGAGAGTCATAGTACCCCTTGCCTGCTGCTTCCACTTTTCTAAGCGTTTTTATCAATCTTGCTATGGCCTGTCCTACGGAACCGATGTGCCACTATATGTCCACGATAACGTCGTCACTGTTACTCCCACTACGAGTCTCTCGAGTTTGCAAATGTACCTCGCCGGATGACGAGGCATTTGGGTACCTTAAGGGAGTCATACTTACTGCAGCCAGCTGCTCCCCCTTCTCTGAATCTGTCCTCTCTTTAATTTGTACTGTGGTCAGTCCTGCAGAAGCTATATGCCACCACCTGTCTATGTTACCGTTGTCTGAGTTACTTCAATGACGATTTCCTCGAGTTTTAAAATAAATATCGCCGAGTGAATATGCATTTGGCTACCATAAGAGAGTAATAGTTACTGCTGCCAGCTGCTCGACGTACTTTGCATCTTTCCACTCTTTAATTATTACTGTGGTCAGTCCCGCCGGAGCAATATGCCATTACATGTAAACCTTAACGTTGTCTGAGCTAGCTTAACGAAGATATCCTCGAGTTTTCAAAAAACATTTCTCATGGTGACGAGGCATTTGGCTACCTTAAGAGAGTCATAGTACCCCTGCCTGCTGCTCCCACTTTTCTAAGCGTTTCTGTCATTCTTACTATGGCCTGTCCTACGGAACCGATGTGCCACTATATGTCCACGTTAACGTCGTCACTGTTACTCCCACTACGAGTCTCTCGAGTTAGCAAATGTACCTCGCCGGATGACGAGGCATTTGGCTACCTTAAGGGAGTCGTTGTTACTGCAGCCAGCTGCTCCCCTTTCTTTGAATCTTTCCTCTCTTTAATTCGTACTGTGGTCAGTCCTGCAGAAGCGATATGCCACCACCTGTCCATGTTACCGTTGTCTGAGTTACTTCAATGACGATTTCCTCGAGATTTCAAATAAATATCGCCGAGTGACGAGGCATTTGGCTACCTTAAGAGAGTCATAGTTACTGCTGCCAGCTGCGCGACGTACTTTGCATCTTTCCACTCTTTAATTATTACTGTGGTCAGTCCTGCAGGAGCAATATGCCATCACATGTAACCCTTAACGTTGTCTGAGCTACCTTAACAAAGATATCCTCGAGTTCTCAAAAAAAAATTCACATTGTGACGAGGCATTTGGCTACCTTAAGAGAGTCATAGTACCCCTGCCTGCTGCTCCCACTTTTCTAAGCGTTTCTATCATTCTTGCTATGCCCTGTCCTACGGAAACGATGTGCCACTATATGTCCACGTTAACGTCGTCACTGTTACTCCCACTACGAGTCTCTCGAGTTAGCAAATGTACCTCGCCGGATGACGAGGCATTTGGGTACCTTAAGGGAGTCATTGTTACTGCAGCCAGCTGCTCCCCCTTCTTTGAATCTTTCCTCTCCTTAATTCGTACTGTGGTCAGTCCTGCAGAAGCGATATGCCACCACCTGTCCATGTTACCGTTGTCTGAGTTACTTCAATGACGATTTCCTCGAGATTTCAAATAAATATCGCCGAGTGACGAGGCATTTGGCTACCTTAAGAGAGTCATAGTTACTGCTGCCAGCTGCGCGACGTACTTTGCATCTTTCCACTCTTTAATTATTACTGTGGTCAGTCCTGCAGGAGCAATATGCCATTACATGTAACCCTTAACGTTGTCTGAGCTACCTTAACGAAGATATCCTCGAGTTCTCAAAAAAAATTTCACATGGTGACGAGGCATTTGGCTACCGTAAGAGAGTCATAGTACCCCTGCCTGCTGCTCCCACGTTTCTAAGCGTTTCTATCATTCTTTCTATGGCCTGTCCTACGGAACCGATGTGCCACTATATGTCCACGTTAACGTCGTCACTGTTACTCCCACTACGAGTCTCTCGAGTTAGCAAAGGTACCTCGCCGGATGACGAGGCATTTGGGTACCTTAAGAGAGTCGTAGTAACTGCTGCCAGCTGCTCGACGTACTTTGCATCTTTCCACTCTTTAATTATTACTGTGGTCAGTCCTGCCGGAGCAATATGCCATTACATGTAAACGTTAACGTTGTCTGAGCTACCTTAACGAAGATATCCTCGAGTTTTCAAAAAACATTTCACATGGTGACGAGGCATTTGGCTACCTTAAGAGAGTCATAGTACCCCTGCCTGCTGCTCCCACTTTTCTAAGCGTTTCTATCATTCTTGCTATGGCCTGTCCTACGGAACCGATGTGCCACTATATGTCCACGTTAACGTCGTCACTGTTACTCCCACTACGAGTCTCTCGAGTTAGCAAATGTACCTCGCCGGATGACGAGGCATTTGGGTGCCTTAAGGGAGTCATTGTTACTGCAGCCAGCTGCTCCCCCTTCTTTGAATCTTTCCTCTCTTTAATTCGTACTGTGGTCAGTCCTGCAGAAGCGATATGCCACCACCTGTCCATGTTACCGTTGTCTGAGTTACTTCAATGACGATTTCCTCGAGATTTCAAATAAATATCGCCGAGTGACGAGGCATTTGGCTACCTTAAGAGAGTCATAGTTACTGCTGCCAGCTGCGCGACGTACTTTGCATCTTTCCACTCTTTAATTATTACTGTGGTGAGTCCTGCAGGAGCAATATGCCATTACATGTAACCCTTAACGTTGTCTGAGCTACCTTAACGAAGATATCCTCGAGTTCTCAAAAAAAAATTTCACATGGTGACGAGGCATTTGGCTACCTTAAGAGAGTCATAGTACCTCTTGCCTGCTGCTCCCACTTTTCTAAGCGTTTCTATCAATCTTGCTATGGCCTGTCCTACGGAACCGATGTGCCACTATATGTCCACGATAACGTCGTCACTGTTACTCCCACTACGAGTCTCTCGAGTTTGCAAATGTACCTCGCCGGATGACGAGGCATTTGGGTACCTTAAGGGAGTCATACTTACTGCAGCCAGCTGCTCCCCCTTCTCTGAATCTGTACTCTCTTTAATTTGTACTGTGGTCAGTCCTGCAGAAGCTATATGCCACCACCTGTCTATGTTACCGTTGTCTGAGTTACTTCAATGACGATTTCCTCGAGTTTTAAAATAAATATCGCCGAGTGAATATGCATTTGGCTACCATAAGAGAGTAATAGTTACTGCTGCCAGCTGCTCGACGTACTTTGCATCTTTCCACTCTTTAATTATTACTGTGGTCAGTCCCGCCGGAGCAATATGCCATTACATGTAAACCTTAACGTTGTCTGAGCTAGCTTAACGAAGATATCCTCGAGTTTTCAAAAAACATTTCTCATGGTGACGAGGCATTTGGCTACCTTAAGAGAGTCATAGTACCCCTGCCTGCTGCTCCCACTTTTCTAAGCGTTTCTATCATTCTTGCTATGGCCTGTCCTACGGAACCGATGTGCCACTATATGTCCACGTTAACGTCGTCACTGTTACTCCCACTACGAGTCTCTCGAGTTAGCAAATGTACCTCGCCGGATGACGAGGCATTTGGCTACCTTAAGGGAGTCGTTGTTACTGCAGCCAGCTGCTCCCCTTTCTTTGAATCTTTCCTCTCTTTAATTCGTACTGTGGTCAGTCCTGCAGAAGCGATATGCCACCACCTGTCCATGTTACCGTTGTCTGAGTTACTTCAATGACGATTTCCTCGAGATTTCAAATAAATATCGCCGAGTGACGAGGCATTTGGCTACCTTAAGAGAGTCATAGTTACTGCTGCCAGCTGCGCTACGTACTTTGCATCTTTCCACTCTTTAATTATTACTGTGGTCAGTCCTGCAGGAGCAATATGCCATCACATGTAACCCTTAACGTTGTCTGAGCTACCTAAACAAAGATATCCTCGAGTTCTCAAAAAAAAATTCACATGGTGACGAGGCATTTGGCTACCTTAAGAGAGTCATAGTACCCCTGCCTGCTGCTCCCACTTTTCTAAGCGTTTCTATCATTCTTGCTATGCCCTGTCCTACGGAAACGATGTGCCACTATATGTCCACGTTAACGTCGTCACTGTTACTCCCACTACGAGTCTCTCGAGTTAGCAAATGTACCTCGCCGGATGACGACGCATTTGGGTACCTTAAGGGAGTCATTGTTACTGCAGCCAGCTGCTCCCCCTTCTTTGAATCTTTCCTCTCCTTAATTCGTACTGTGGTCAGTCCTGCAGAAGCGATATGCCACCACCTGTCCATGTTACCGTTGTCTGAGTTACTTCAATGACGATTTCCTCGAGATTTCAAATAAATATCGCCGAGTGACGAGGCATTTGGCTACCTTAAGAGAGTCATAGTTACTGCTGCCAGCTGCGCGACGTACTTTGCATCTTTCCACTCTTTAATTATTACTGTGGTCAGTCCTGCAGGAGCAATATGCCATTACATGTAACCCTTAACGTTGTCCGAGCTACCTTAACGAAGATATCCTCGAGTTCTCAAAAAAAATTTCACATGGTGACGAGGCATTTGGCTACCGTAAGAGAGTCATAGTACCCCTGCCTGCTGCTCCCACTTTTCTAAGCGTTTCTATCATTCTTGCTATGGCCTGTCCTACGGAACCGACGTGCCACTATATGTCCACGTTAACGTCGTCACTGTTACTCCCACTACGAGTCTCTCGAGTTAGCAAATGTACCTCGCCGGATGACGAGGCATTTGGGTACCTTAAGAGAGTCGTAGTAACTGCTGCCAGCTGCTCGACGTACTTTGCATCTTTCCACTCTTTAATTATTACTGTGGTCAGTCCTGCCGGAGCAATATGCCATTACATGTAAACGTTAACGTTGTCTGAGCTACCTTAACGAAGATATCCTCGAGTTTTCAAAAAACATTTCACATGGTGACGAGGCATTTGGCTACCTTAAGAGAGTCATAGTACCCCTGCCTGCTGCTCCCACTTTTCTAAGCGTTTCTATCATTCTTGCTATGGCCTGTCCTACGGAACCGATGTGCCACTATATGTCCACGTTAACGTCGTCACTGTTACTCCCACTACGAGTCTCTCGAGTTAGCAAATGTACCTCGCCGGATGACGAGGCATTTGGGTACCTTAAGGGAGTCATTGTTACTGCAGCCAGCTGCTCCCCCTTCTTTGAATCTTTCCTCTCTTTAATTCGTACTGTGGTCAGTCCTGCAGAAGCGATATGCCACCACCTGTCCATGTTACCGTTGTCTGAGTTACTTCAATGACGATTTCCTCGAGATTTCAAATAAATATCGCCGAGTGACGAGGCATTTGGCTACCTTAAGAGAGTCATAGTTACTGCTGCCAGCTGCGCGACGTACTTTGCATCTTTCCACTCTTTAATTATTACTGTGGTCAGTCCTGCAGGAGCAATATGCCATTACATGTAACCCTTAACGTTGTCTGAGCTCCCTTAACGAAGATATCCTCGAGTTCTCAAAAAAAAATTCACATGGTGACGAGGCATTTGGCTACCTTAAGAGAGTCATAGTACCCCTGCCTGCTGCTCCCACTTTTCTAAGCGTTTCTATCATTCTTGCTATGCCCTGTCCTACGGAACCGATGTGCCACTATATGTCCATGTTAACGTCGTCACTGTTACTCCCACTACGAGTCTCTCGAGTTAGCAAATGTACCTCGCCGGATGACGAGGCATTTGGGTACCTTAAGGGAGTCATTGTTACTGCAGCCAGCTGCTCCCCCTTCTCTGAATCTTTCCTCTCTTTAATTTGTACTGTGGTCAGTCCTGCAGAAGCGATATGCCACCACCTGTCCATGTTACCGTTGTCTGAGTTACTTCAATGACGATTTCCTCGAGATTTCAAATAAATATCGCCGAGTGACGAGGCATTTGGCTACCTTAAGAGAGTCATAGTTACTGCTGCCAGCTGCGCGACGTACTTTGCATCTTTCCACTCTTTAATTATTACTGTGGTCAGTCCTGCAGGAGCAATATGCCATTACATGTAACCCTTAACGTTGTCTGAGCTACCTTAACGAAGATATCCTCGAGTTCTCAAAAAAAAATTTCACATGGTGACGAGGCATTTGGCTACCTTAAGAGAGTCATAGTACCCCTTGCCTGCTGCTCCCACTTTTCTAAGCGTTTCTATCAATCTTGCTATGGCCTGTCCTACGGAACCGATGTGCCACTATATGTCCACGATAACGTCGTCACTGTTACTCCCACTACGAGTCTCTCGAGTTTGCAAATGTACCTCGCCGGATGACGAGGCATTTGGGTACCTTAAGGGAGTCATACTTACTGCAGCCAGCTGCTCCCCCTTCTCTGAATCTGTCCTCTCTTTAATTTGTACTGTGGTCAGTCCTGCAGAAGCTATATGCCACCACCTGTCTATGTTACCGTTGTCTGAGTTACTTCAATGACGATTTGCTCGAGTTTTAAAATAAATATCGCCGAGTGAATATGCATTTGGCTACCATAAGAGAGTAATAGTTACTGCTGCCAGCTGCTCGACGTACTTTGCATCTTTCCACTCTTTAATTATTACTGTGGTCAGTCCCGCCGGAGCAATATGCCATTACATGTAAACCTTAACGTTGTCTGAGCTAGCTTAACGAAGATATCCTCGAGTTTTCAAAAAACATTTCTCATGGTGACGAGGCATTTGGCTACCTTAAGAGAGTCATAGTACCCCTGCCTGCTGCTCCCACTTTTCTAAGCGTTTCTATCATTCTTGCTATGGCCTGTCCTACGGAACCGATGTGCCACTATATGTCCACGTTAACGTCGTCACTGTTACTCCCACTACGAGTCTCACGAGTTAGCAAATGTACCTCGCCGGATGACGAGGCATTTGGCTACCTTAAGGGAGTCGTTGTTACTGCAGCCAGCTGCTCCCCTTTCTTTGAATCTTTCCTCTCTTTAATTCGTACTGTGGTCAGTCCTGCAGAAGCGATATGCCACCACCTGTCCATGTTACCGTTGTCTGAGTTACTTCAATGACGATTTCCTCGAGATTTCAAATAAATATCGCCGAGTGACGAGGCATTTGGCTACCTTAAGAGAGTCATAGTTACTGCTGCCAGCTGCGCGACGTACTTTGCATCTTTCCACTCTTTAATTATTACTGTGGTGAGTCCTGCAGGAGCAATATGCCATTACATGTAACCCTTAACGTTGTCTGAGCTACCTTAACGAAGATATCCTCGAGTTCTCAAAAAAAAATTTCACATGGTGACGAGGCATTTGGCTACCTTAAGAGAGTCATAGTACCCCTTGCCTGCTGCTTCCACTTTTCTAAGCGTTTTTATCAATCTTGCTATGGCCTGTCCTACGGAACCGATGTGCCACTATATGTCCACGATAACGTCGTCACTGTTACTCCCACTACGAGTCTCTCGAGTTTGCAAATGTACCTCGCCGGATGACGAGGCATTTGGGTACCTTAAGGGAGTCATACTTACTGCAGCCAGCTGCTCCCCCTTCTCTGAATCTGTCCTCTCTTTAATTTGTACTGTGGTCAGTCCTGCAGAAGCTATATGCCACCACCTGTCTATGTTACCGTTGTCTGAGTTACTTCAATGACGATTTCCTCGAGTTTTAAAATAAATATCGCCGAGTGAATATGCATTTGGCTACCATAAGAGAGTAATAGTTACTGCTGCCAGCTGCTCGACGTACTTTGCATCTTTCCACTCTTTAATTATTACTGTGGTCAGTCCTGCCGGAGCAATATGCCATTACATGTAAACGTTAACGTTGTCTGAGCTACCTTAACGAAGATATCCTCGAGTTTTCAAAAAACATTTCACATGGTGACGAGGCATTTGGCTACCTTAAGAGAGTCATAGTACCCCTGCCTGCTGCTCCCACTTTTCTAAGCGTTTCTATCATTCTTGCTATGGCCTGTCCTACGGAACCGATGTGCCACTATATGTCCACGTTAACGTCGTCACTGTTACTCCCACTACGAGTCTCTCGAGTTAGCAAATGTACCTCGCCGGATGACGAGGCATTTGGGTACCTTAAGGGAGTCATTGTTACTGCAGCCAGCTGCTCCCCCTTCTTTGAATCTTTCCTCTCTTTAATTCGTACTGTGGTCAGTCCTGCAGAAGCGATATGCCACCACCTGTCCATGTTACCGTTGTCTGAGTTACTTCAATGACGATTTCCTCGAGATTTCAAATAAATATCGCCGAGTGACGAGGCATTTGGCTACCTTAAGAGAGTCATAGTTACTGCTGCCAGCTGCGCGACGTACTTTGCATCTTTCCACTCTTTAATTATTACTGTGGTCAGTCCTGCAGGAGCAATATGCCATTACATGTAACCCTTAACGTTGTCTGAGCTCCCTTAACGAAGATATCCTCGAGTTCTCAAAAAAAAATTCACATGGTGACGAGGCATTTGACTACCTTAAGAGAGTCATAGTACCCCTGCCTGCTGCTCCCACTTTTCTAAGCGTTTCTATCATTCTTGCTATGCCCTGTCCTACGGAACCGATGTGCCACTATATGTCCATGTTAACGTCGTCACTGTTACTCCCACTACGAGTCTCTCGAGTTAGCAAATGTACCTCGCCGGATGACGAGGCATTTGGGTACCTTAAGGGAGTCATTGTTACTGCAGCCAGCTGCTCCCCCTTCTCTGAATCTTTCCTCTCTTTAATTTGTACCGTGGTCAGTCCTGCAGAAGCGATATGCCACCACCTGTCCATGTTACCGTTGTCTGAGTTACTTCAATGACGATTTCCTCGAGATTTCAAATAAATATCGCCGAGTGACGAGGCATTTGGCTACCTTAAGAGAGTCATAGTTACTGCTGCCAGCTGCGCGACGTACTTTGCATCTTTCCACTCTTTAATTATTACTGTGGTCAGTCCTGCAGGAGCAATATGCCATCACATGTAACCCTTAACGTTGTCTGAGCTACCTTAACAAAGATATCCTCGAGTTCTCAAAAAAAAATTCACATGGTGACGAGGCATTTGGCTACCTTAAGAGAGTCATAGTACCCCTGCCTGCTGCTCCCACTTTTCTAAGCGTTTCTATCATTCTTGCTATGCCCTGTCCTACGGAAACGATGTGCCACTATATGTCCACGTTAACGTCGTCACTGTTACTCCCACTACGAGTCTCTCGAGTTAGCAAATGTACCTCGCCGGATGACGAGGCATTTGGGTACCTTAAGGGAGTCATTGTTACTGCAGCCAGCTGCTACCCCTTCTTTGAATCTTTCCTCTCCTTAATTCGTACTGTGGTCAGTCCTGCAGAAGCGATATGCCACCACCTGTCCATGTTACCGTTGTCTGAGTTACTTCAATGACGATTTCCTCGAGATTTCAAATAAATATCGCCGAGTGACGAGGCATTTGGCTACCTTAAGAGAGTCATAGTTACTGCTGCCAGCTGCGCGACGTACTTTGCATCTTTCCACTCTTTAATTATTACTGTGGTCAGTCCTGCAGGAGCAATATGCCATTACATGTAACCCTTAACGTTGTCTGAGCTACCTTAACGAAGATATCCTCGAGTTCTCAAAAAAAAATTTCACATGGTGACGAGGCATTTGGCTACCTTAAGAGAGTCATAATACCCCTTGCCTGCTGCTCCCACTTTTCTAAGCGTTTCTATCAATCTTGCTATGGCCTGTCCTACGGAACCGATGTGCCACTATATGTCCACGATAACGTCGTCACTGTTACTCCCACTACGAGTCTCTCGAGTTTGCAAATGTACCTCGCCGGATGACGAGGCATTTGGGTACCTTAAGGGAGTCATACTTACTGCAGCCAGCTGCTCCCCCTTCTCTGAATCTGTCCTCTCTTTAATTTGTACTGTGGTCAGTCCTGCAGAAGCTATATGCCACCACCTGTCTATGTTACCGTTGTCTGAGTTACTTCAATGACGATTTGCTCGAGTTTTAAAATAAATATCGCCGAGTGAATATGCATTTGGCTACCATAAGAGAGTAATAGTTACTGCTGCCAGCTGCTCGACGTACTTTGCATCTTTCCACTCTTTAATTATTACTGTGGTCAGTCCCGCCGGAGCAATATGCCATTACATGTAAACCTTAACGTTGTCTGAGCTAGCTTAACGAAGATATCCTCGAGTTTTCAAAAAACATTTCTCATGGTGACGAGGCATTTGGCTACCTTAAGAGAGTCATAGTACCCCTGCCTGCTGCTCCCACTTTTCTAAGCGTTTCTATCATTCTTGCTATGGCCTGTCCTACGGAACCGATGTGCCACTATATGTCCACGTTAACGTCGTCACTGTTACTCTAACTACGAGTCTCACGAGTTAGCAAATGTACCTCGCCGGATGACGAGGCATTTGGCTACCTTAAGGGAGTCGTTGTTACTGCAGCCAGCTGCTCCCCTTTCTTTGAATCTTTCCTCTCTTTAATTCGTACTGTGGTCAGTCCTGCAGAAGCGATATGCCACCACCTGTCCATGTTACCGTTGTCTGAGTTACTTCAATGACGATTTCCTCGAGATTTCAAATAAATATCGCCGAGTGACGAGGCATTTGGCTACCTTAAGAGAGTCATAGTTACTGCTGCCAGCTGCGCGACGTACTTTGCATCTTTCCACTCTTTAATTATTACTGTGGTGAGTCCTGCAGGAGCAATATGCCATTACATGTAACCCTTAACGTTGTCTGAGCTACCTTAACGAAGATATCCTCGAGTTCTCAAAAAAAAATTTCACATGGTGACGAGGCATTTGGCTACCTTAAGAGAGTCATAGTACCCCTTGCCTGCTGCTTCCACTTTTCTAAGCGTTTTTATCAATCTTGCTATGGCCTGTCCTACGGAACCGATGTGCCACTATATGTCCACGATAACGTCGTCACTGTTACTCCCACTACGAGTCTCTCGAGTTTGCAAATGTACCTCGCCGGATGACGAGGCATTTGGGTACCTTAAGGGAGTCATACTTACTGCAGCCAGCTGCTCCCCCTTCTCTGAATCTGTCCTCTCTTTAATTTGTACTGTGGTCAGTCCTGCAGAAGCTATATACCACCACCTGTCTATGTTACCGTTGTCTGAGTTACTTCAATGACGATTTCCTCGAGTTTTAAAATAAATATCGCCGAGTGAATATGCATTTGGCTACCATAAGAGAGTAATAGTTACTGCTGCCAGCTGCTCGACGTACTTTGCATCTTTCCACTCTTTAATTATTACTGTGGTCAGTCCTGCCGGAGCAATATGCCATTACATGTAAACGTTAACGTTGTCTGAGCTACCTTAACGAAGATATCCTCGAGTTTTCAAAAAACATTTCACATGGTGACGAGGCATTTGGCTACCTTAAGAGAGTCATAGTACCCCTGCCTGCTGCTCCCACTTTTCTAAGCGTTTCTATCATTCTTGCTATGGCCTGTCCTACGGAACCGATGTGCCACTATATGTCCACGTTAACGTCGTCACTGTTACTCCCACTACGAGTCTCTCGAGTTAGCAAATGTACCTCGCCGGATGACGAGGCATTTGGGTACCTTAAGGGAGTCATTGTTACTGCAGCCAGCTGCTCCCCCTTCTTTGAATCTTTCCTCTCTTTAATTCGTACTGTGGTCAGTCCTGCAGAAGCGATATGCCACCACCTGTCCATGTTACCGTTGTCTGAGTTACTTCAATGACGATTTCCTCGAGATTTCAAATAAATATCGCCGAGTGACGAGGCATTTGGCTACCTTAAGAGAGTCATAGTTACTGCTGCCAGCTGCGCGACGTACTTTGCATCTTTCCACTCTTTAATTATTACTGTGGTCAGTCCTGCAGGAGCAATATGCCATTACATGTAACCCTTAACGTTGTCTGAGCTCCCTTAACGAAGATATCCTCGAGTTCTCAAAAAAAAATTCACATGGTGACGAGGCATTTGGCTACCTTAAGAGAGTCATAGTACCCCTGCCTGCTGCTCCCACTTTTCTAAGCGTTTCTATCATTCTTGCTATGCCCTGTCCTACGGAACCGATGTGCCACTATATGTCCATGTTAACGTCGTCACTGTTACTCCCACTACGAGTCTCTCGAGTTAGCAAATGTACCTCGCCGGATGACGAGGCATTTGGGTACCTTAAGGGAGTCATTGTTACTGCAGCCAGCTGCTCCCCCTTCTCTGAATCTTTCCTCTCTTTAATTTGTACTGTGGTCAGTCCTGCAGAAGCGATATGCCACCACCTGTCCATGTTACCGTTGTCTGAGTTACTTCAATGACGATTTCCTCGAGATTTCAAATAAATATCGCCGAGTGACGAGGCATTTGGCTACCTTAAGAGAGTCATAGTTACTGCTGCCAGCTGCGCGACGTACTTTGCATCTTTCCACTCTTTAATTATTACTGTGGTCAGTCCTGCAGGAGCAATATGCCATTACATGTAACCCTTAACGTTGTCTGAGCTACCTTAACGAAGATATCCTCGAGTTCTCAAAAAAAAATTTCACATGGTGACGAGGCATTTGGCTACCTTAAGAGAGTCATAGTACCCCTTGCCTGCTGCTCCCACTTTTCTAAGCGTTTCTATCAATCTTGCTATGGCCTGTCCTACGGAACCGATGTGCCACTATATGTCCACGATAACGTCGTCACTGTTACTCCCACTACGAGTCTCTCGAGTTTGCAAATGTACCTCGCCGGATGACGAGGCATTTGGGTACCTTAAGGGAGTCATACTTACTGCAGCCAGCTGCTCCCCCTTCTCTGAATCTGTCCTCTCTTTAATTTGTACTGTGGTCAGTCCTGCAGAAGCTATATGCCACCACCTGTCTATGTTACCGTTGTCTGAGTTACTTCAATGACGATTTCCTCGAGTTTTAAAATAAATATCGCCGAGTGAATATGCATTTGGCTACCATAAGAGAGTAATAGTTACTGCTGCCAGCTGCTCGACGTACTTTGCATCTTTCCACTCTTTAATTATTACTGTGGTCAGTCCTGCCGGAGCAATATGCCATTACATGTAAACGTTAACGTTGTCTGAGCTACCTTAACGAAGATATCCTCGAGTTTTCAAAAAACATTTCACATGGTGACGAGGCATTTGGCTACCTTAAGAGAGTCATAGTACCCCTGCCTGCTGCTCCCACTTTTCTAAGCGTTTCTATCATTCTTGCTATGGCCTGTCCTACGGAACCGATGTGCCACTATATGTCCACGTTAACGTCGTCACTGTTACTCCCACTACGAGTCTCTCGAGTTAGCAAATGTACCTCGCCGGATGACGAGGCATTTGGGTACCTTAAGGGAGTCATTGTTACTGCAGCCAGCTGCTCCCCCTTCTTTGAATCTTTCCTCTCTTTAATTCGTACTGTGGTCAGTCCTGCAGAAGCGATATGCCACCACCTGTCCATGTTACCGTTGTCTGAGTTACTTCAATGACGATTTCCTCGAGATTTCAAATAAATATCGCCGAGTGACGAGGCATTTGGCTACCTTAAGAGAGTCATAGTTACTGCTGCCAGCTGCGCGACGTACTTTGCATCTTTCCACTCTTTAATTATTACTGTGGTCAGTCCTGCAGGAGCAATATGCCATTACATGTAACCCTTAACGTTGTCTGAGCTCCCTTAACGAAGATATCCTCGAGTTCTCAAAAAAAAATTCACATGGTGACGAGGCATTTGGCTACCTTAAGAGAGTCATAGTACCCCTGCCTGCTGCTCCCACTTTTCTAAGCGTTTCTATCATTCTTGCTATGCCCTGTCCTACGGAACCGATGTGCCACTATATGTCCATGTTAACGTCGTCACTGTTACTCCCACTACGAGTCTCTCGAGTTAGCAAATGTACCTCGCCGGATGACGAGGCATTTGGGTACCTTAAGGGAGTCATTGTTACTGCAGCCAGCTGCTCCCCCTTCTCTGAATCTTTCCTCTCTTTAATTTGTACTGTGGTCAGTCCTGCAGAAGCGATATGCCACCACCTGTCCATGTTACCGTTGTCTGAGTTACTTCAATGACGATTTCCTCGAGATTTCAAATAAATATCGCCGAGTGACGAGGCATTTGGCTACCTTAAGAGAGTCATAGTTACTGCTGCCAGCTGCGCGACGTACTTTGCATCTTTCCACTCTTTAATTATTACTGTGGTCAGTCCTGCAGGAGCAATATGCCATTACATGTAACCCTTAACGTTGTCTGAGCTACCTTAACGAAGATATCCTCGAGTTCTCAAAAAAAAATTTCACATGGTGACGAGGCATTTGGCTACCTTAAGAGAGTCATAGTACCCCTTGCCTGCTGCTCCCACTTTTCTAAGCGTTTCTATCAATCTTGCTATGGCCTGTCCTACGGAACCGATGTGCCACTATATGTCCACGATAACGTCGTCACTGTTACTCCCACTACGAGTCTCTCGAGTTTGCAAATGTACCTCGCCGGATGACGAGGCATTTGGGTACCTTAAGGGAGTCATACTTACTGCAGCCAGCTGCTCCCCCTTCTCTGAATCTGTCCTCTCTTTAATTTGTACTGTGGTCAGTCCTGCAGAAGCTATATGCCACCACCTGTCTATGTTACCGTTGTCTGAGTTACTTCAATGACGATTTGCTCGAGTTTTAAAATAAATATCGCCGAGTGAATATGCATTTGGCTACCATAAGAGAGTATTAGTTACTGCTGCCAGCTGCTCGACGTACTTTGCATCTTTCCACTCTTTAATTATTACTGTGGTCAGTCCCGCCGGAGCAATATGCCATTACATGTAAACCTTAACGTTGTCTGAGCTAGCTTAACGAAGATATCCTCGAGTTTTCAAAAAACATTTCTCATGGTGACGAGGCATTTGGCTACCTTAAGAGAGTCATAGTACCCCTGCCTGCTGCTCCCACTTTTCTAAGCGTTTCTATCATTCTTGCTATGGCCTGTCCTACGGAACCGATGTGCCACTATATGTCCACGTTAACGTCGTCACTGTTACTCCCACTACGAGTCTCACGAGTTAGCAAATGTACCTCGCCGGATGACGAGGCATTTGGCTACCTTAAGGGAGTCGTTGTTACTGCAGCCAGCTGCTCCCCTTTCTTTGAATCTTTCCTCTCTTTAATTCGTACTGTGGTCAGTCCTGCAGAAGCGATATGCCACCACCTGTCCATGTTACCGTTGTCTGAGTTACTTCAATGACGATTTCCTCGAGATTTCAAATAAATATCGCCGAGTGACGAGGCATTTGGCTACCTTAAGAGAGTCATAGTTACTGCTGCCAGCTGCGCGACGTACTTTGCATCTTTCCACTCTTTAATTATTACTGTGGTGAGTCCTGCAGGAGCAATATGCCATTACATGTAACCCTTAACGTTGTCTGAGCTACCTTAACGAAGATATCCTCGAGTTCTCAAAAAAAAATTTCACATGGTGACGAGGCATTTGGCTACCTTAAGAGAGTCATAGTACCCCTTGCCTGCTGCTTCCACTTTTCTAAGCGTTTTTATCAATCTTGCTATGGCCTGTCCTACGGAACCGATGTGCCACTATATGTCCACGATAACGTCGTCACTGTTACTCCCACTACGAGTCTCTCGAGTTTGCAAATGTACCTCGTTGGATGACGAGGCATTTGGGTACCTTAAGGGAGTCATACTTACTGCAGCCAGCTGCTCCCCCTTCTCTGAATCTGTCCTCTCTTTAATTTGTACTGTGGTCAGTCCTGCAGAAGCTATATGCCACCACCTGTCTATGTTACCGTTGTCTGAGTTACTTCAATGACGATTTCCTCGAGTTTTAAAATAAATATCGCCGAGTGAATATGCATTTGGCTACCATAAGAGAGTAATAGTTACTGCTGCCAGCTGCTCGACGTACTTTGCATCTTTCCACTCTTTAATTATTACTGTGGTCAGTCCCGCCGGAGCAATATGCCATTACATGTAAACCTTAACGTTGTCTGAGCTAGCTTAACGAAGATATCCTCGAGTTTTCAAAAAACATTTCTCATGGTGACGAGGCATTTGGCTACCTTAAGAGAGTCATAGTACCCCTGCCTGCTGCTCCCACTTTTCTAAGCGTTTCTATCATTCTTGCTATGGCCTGTCCTACGGAACCGATGTGCCACTATATGTCCACGTTAACGTCGTCACTGTTACTCCCACTACGAGTCTCTAAAGTTAGCAAATGTACCTCGCCGGATGACGAGGCATTTGGCTACCTTAAGGGAGTCGTTGTTACTGCAGCCAGCTGCTCCCCTTTCTTTGAATCTTTCCTCTCTTTAATTCGTACTGTGGTCAGTCCTGCAGAAGCGATATGCCACCACCTGTCCATGTTACCGTTGTCTGAGTTACTTCAATGACGATTTCCTCGAGATTTCAAATAAATATCGCCGAGTGACGAGGCATTTGGCTACCTTAAGAGAGTCATAGTTACTGCTGCCAGCTGCGCGACGTACTTTGCATCTTTCCACTCTTTAATTATTATTGTGGTCAGTCCTGCAGGAGCAATATGCCATCACATGTAACCCTTAACGTTGTCTGAGCTACCTTAACAAAGATATCCTCGAGTTCTCAAAAAAAAATTCACATGGTGACGAGGCATTTGGCTACCTTAAGAGAGTCATAGTACCCCTGCCTGCTGCTCCCACTTTTCTAAGCGTTTCTATCATTCTTGCTATGCCCTGTCCTACGGAAACGATGTGCCACTATATGTCCACGTTAACGTCGTCACTGTTACTCCCACTACGAGTCTCTCGAGTTTGCAAATGTACCTCGCCGGATGACGAGGCATTTGGGTACCTTAAGGGAGTCATACTTACTGCAGCCAGCTGCTCCCCCTTCTCTGAATCTGTCCTCTCTTTAATTTGTACTGTGGTCAGTCCTGCAGAAGCTATATGCCACCACCTGTCTATGTTACCGTTGTCTGAGTTACTTCAATGACGATTTGCTCGAGTTTTAAAATAAATATCGCCGAGTGAATATGCATTTGGCTACCATAAGAGAGTATTAGTTACTGCTGCCAGCTGCTCGACGTACTTTGCATCTTTCCACTCTTTAATTATTACTGTGGTCAGTCCCGCCGGAGCAATATGCCATTACATGTAAACCTTAACGTTGTCTGAGCTAGCTTAACGAAGATATCCTCGAGTTTTCAAAAAACATTTCTCATGGTGACGAGGCATTTGGCTACCTTAAGAGAGTCATAGTACCCCTGCCTGCTGCTCCCACTTTTCTAAGCGTTTCTATCATTCTTGCTATGGCCTGTCCTACGGAACCGATGTGCCACTATATGTCCACGTTAACGTCGTCACTGTTACTCCCACTACGAGTCTCACGAGTTAGCAAATGTACCTCGCCGGATGACGAGGCATTTGGCTACCTTAAGGGAGTCGTTGTTACTGCAGCCAGCTGCTCCCCTTTCTTTGAATCTTTCCTCTCTTTAATTCGTACTGTGGTCAGTCCTGCAGAAGCGATATGCCACCACCTGTCCATGTTACCGTTGTCTCAGTTACTTCAATGACGATTTCCTCGAGATTTCAAATAAATATCGCCGAGTGACGAGGCATTTGGCTACCTTAAGAGAGTCATAGTTACTGCTGCCAGCTGCGCGACGTACTTTGCATCTTTCCACTCTTTAATTATTACTGTGGTGAGTCCTGCAGGAGCAATATGCCATTACATGTAACCCTTAACGTTGTCTGAGCTACCTTAACGAAGATATCCTCGAGTTCTCAAAAAAAAATTTCACATGGTGACGAGGCATTTGGCTACCTTAAGAGAGTCATAGTACCCCTTGCCTGCTGCTTCCACTTTTCTAAGCGTTTTTATCAATCTTGCTATGGCCTGTCCTACGGAACCGATGTGCCACTATATGTCCACGATAACGTCGTCACTGTTACTCCCACTACGAGTCTCTCGAGTTTGCAAATGTACCTCGCCGGATGACGAGGCATTTGGGTACCTTAAGGGAGTCATACTTACTGCAGCCAGCTGCTCCCCCTTCTCTGAATCTGTCCTCTCTTTAATTTGTACTGTGGTCAGTCCTGCAGAAGCTATATGCCACCACCTGTCTATGTTACCGTTGTCTGAGTTACTTCAATGACGATTTCCTCGAGTTTTAAAATAAATATCGCCGAGTGAATATGCATTTGGCTACCATAAGAGAGTAATAGTTACTGCTGCCAGCTGCTCGACGTACTTTGCATCTTTCCACTCTTTAATTATTACTGTGGTCAGTCCTGCCGGAGCAATATGCTATTACATGTAAACGTTAACGTTGTCTGAGCTACCTTAACGAAGATATCCTCGAGTTTTCAAAAAACATTTCACATGGTGACGAGGCATTTGGCTACCTTAAGAGAGTCATAGTACCCCTGCCTGCTGCTCCCACTTTTCTAAGCGTTTCTATCATTCTTGCTATGGCCTGTCCTACGGAACCGATGTGCCACTATATGTCCACGTTAACGTCGTCACTGTTACTCCCACTACGAGTCTCTCGAGTTAGCAAATGTACCTCGCCGGATGACGAGGCATTTGGGTACCTTAAGGGAGTCATTGTTACTGCAGCCAGCTGCTCCCCCTTCTTTGAATCTTTCCTCTCTTTAATTCGTACTGTGGTCAGTCCTGCAGAAGCGATATGCCACCACCTGTCCATGTTACCGTTGTCTGAGTTACTTCAATGACGATTTCCTCGAGATTTCAAATAAATATCGCCGAGTGACGAGGCATTTGGCTACCTTAAGAGAGTCATAGTTACTGCTGCCAGCTGCGCGACGTACTTTGCATCTTTCCACTCTTTAATTATTACTGTGGTCAGTCCTGCAGGAGCAATATGCCATTACATGTAACCCTTAACGTTGTCTGAGCTCCCTTAACGAAGATATCCTCGAGTTCTCAAAAAAAAATTCACATGGTGACGAGGCATTTGGCTACCTTAAGAGAGTCATAGTACCCCTGCCTGCTGCTCCCACTTTTCTAAGCGTTTCTATCATTCTTGCTATGCCCTGTCCTACGGAACCGATGTGCCACTATATGTCCATGTTAACGTCGTCACTGTTACTCCCACTACGAGTCTCTCGAGTTAGCAAATGTACCTCGCCGGATGACGAGGCATTTGGGTACCTTAAGGGAGTCATTGTTACTGCAGCCAGCTGCTCCCCCTTCTCTGAATCTTTCCTCTCTTTAATTTGTACTGTCGTCAGTCCTGCAGAAGCGATATGCCACCACCTGTCCATGTTACCGTTGTCTGAGTTACTTCAATGACGATTTCCTCGAGATTTCAAATAAATATCGCCGAGTGACGAGGCATTTGGCTACCTTAAGAGAGTCATAGTTACTGCTGCCAGCTGCGCGACGTACTTTGCATCTTTCCACTCTTTAATTATTACTGTGGTCAGTCCTGCAGGAGCAATATGCCATTACATGTAACCCTTAACGTTGTCTGAGCTACCTTAACGAAGATATCCTCGAGTTCTCAAAAAAAAATTTCACATGGTGACGAGGCATTTGGCTACCTTAAGAGAGTCATAGTACCCCTTGCCTGCTGCTAACACTTTTCTAAGCGTTTCTATCAATCTTGCTATGGCCTGTCCTACGGAACCGATGTGCCACTATATGTCCACGATAACGTCGTCACTGTTACTCCCACTACGAGTCTCTCGAGTTTGCAAATGTACCTCGCCGGATGACGAGGCATTTGGGTACCTTAAGGGAGTCATACTTACTGCAGCCAGCTGCTCCCCCTTCTCTGAATCTGTCCTCTCTTTAATTTGTACTGTGGTCAGTCCTGCAGAAGCTATATGCCACCACCTGTCTATGTTACCGTTGTCTGAGTTACTTCAATGACGATTTGCTCGAGTTTTAAAATAAATATCGCCGAGTGAATATGCATTTGGCTACCATAAGAGAGTATTAGTTACTGCTGCCAGCTGCTCGACGTACTTTGCATCTTTCCACTCTTTAATTATTACTGTGGTCAGTCCCGCCGGAGCAATATGCCATTACATGTAAACCTTAACGTTGTCTGAGCTAGCTTAACGAAGATATCCTCGAGTTTTCAAAAAACATTTCTCATGGTGACGAGGCATTTGGCTACCTTAAGAGAGTCATAGTACCCCTGCCTGCTGCTCCCACTTTTCTAAGCGTTTCTATCATTCTTGCTATGGCCTGTCCTACGGAACCGATGTGCCACTATATGTCCACGTTAACGTCGTCACTGTTACTCCCACTACGAGTCTCACGAGTTAGCAAATGTACCTCGCCGGATGACGAGGCATTTGGCTACCTTAAGGGAGTCGTTGTTACTGCAGCCAGCTGCTCCCCTTTCTTTGAATCTTTCCTCTCTTTAATTCGTACTGTGGTCAGTCCTGCAGAAGCGATATGCCACCACCTGTCCATGTTACCGTTGTCTGAGTTACTTCAATGACGATTTCCTCGAGATTTCAAATAAATATCGCCGAGTGACGAGGCATTTGGCTACCTTAAGAGAGTCATAGTTACTGCTGCCAGCTGCGCGACGTACTTTGCATCTTTCCACTCTTTAATTATTACTGTGGTGAGTCCTGCAGGAGCAATATGCCATTACATGTAACCCTTAACGTTGTCTGAGCTACCTTAACGAAGATATCCTCGAGTTCTCAAAAAAAAATTTCACATGGTGACGAGGCATTTGGCTACCTTAAGAGAGTCATAGTACCCCTTGCCTGCTGCTTCCACTTTTCTAAGCGTTTTTATCAATCTTGCTATGGCCTGTCCTACGGAACCGATGTGCCACTATATGTCCACGATAACGTCGTCACTGTTACTCCCACTACGAGTCTCTCGAGTTTGCAAATGTACCTCGCCGGATGACGAGGCATTTGGGTACCTTAAGGGAGTCATACTTACTGCAGCCAGCTGCTCCCCCTTCTCTGAATCTGTCCTCTCTTTAATTTGTACTGTGGTCAGTCCTGCAGAAGCTATATGCCACCACCTGTCTATGTTACCGTTGTCTGAGTTACTTCAATGACGATTTGCTCGAGTTTTAAAATAAATATCGCCGAGTGAATATGCATTTGGCTACCATAAGAGAGTATTAGTTACTGCTGCCAGCTGCTCGACGTACTTTGCATCTTTCCACTCTTTAATTATTACTGTGGTCAGTCCCGCCGGAGCAATATGCCATTACATGTAAACCTTAACGTTGTCTGAGCTAGCTTAACGAAGATATCCTCGAGTTTTCAAAAAACATTTCTCATGGTGACGAGGCATTTGGCTACCTTAAGAGAGTCATAGTACCCCTGCCTGCTGCTCCCACTTTTCTAAGCGTTTCTATCATTCTTGCTATGGCCTGTCCTACGGAACCGATGTGCCACTATATGTCCACGTTAACGTCGTCACTGTTACTCCCACTACGAGTCTCACGAGTTAGCAAATGTACCTCGCCGGATGACGAGGCATTTGGCTACCTTAAGGGAGTCGTTGTTACTGCAGCCAGCTGCTCCCCTTTCTTTGAATCTTTCCTCTCTTTAATTCGTACTGTGGTCAGTCCTGCAGAAGCGATATGCCACCACCTGTCCATGTTACCGTTGTCTGAGTTACTTCAATGACGATTTCCTCGAGATTTCAAATAAATATCGCCGAGTGACGAGGCATTTGGCTACCTTAAGAGAGTCATAGTTACTGCTGCCAGCTGCGCGACGTACTTTGCATCTTTCCACTCTTTAATTATTACTGTGGTCAGTCCTGCAGGAGCAATATGCCATTACATGTAACCCTTAACGTTGTCTGAGCTCCCTTAACGAAGATATCCTCGAGTTCTCAAAAAAAAATTCACATGGTGACGAGGCATTTGGCTACCTTAAGAGAGTCATAGTACCCCTGCCTGCTGCTCCCACTTTTCTAAGCGTTTCTATCATTCTTGCTATGCCCTGTCCTACGGAACCGATGTGCCACTATATGTCCATGTTAACGTCGTCACTGTTACTCCCACTACGAGTCTCTCGAGTTAGCAAATGTACCTCGCCGGATGACGAGGCATTTGGGTACCTTAAGGGAGTCATTGTTACTGCAGCCAGCTGCTCCCCCTTCTCTGAATCTTTCCTCTCTTTAATTTGTACTGTGGTCAGTCCTGCAGAAGCGATATGCCACCACCTGTCCATGTTACCGTTGTCTGAGTTACTTCAATGACGATTTCCTCGAGATTTCAAATAAATATCGCCGAGTGACGAGGCATTTGGCTACCTTAAGAGAGTCATAGTTACTGCTGCCAGCTGCGCGACGTACTTTGCATCTTTCCACTCTTTAATTATTACTGTGGTCAGTCCTGCAGGAGCAATATGCCATTACATGTAACCCTTAACGTTGTCTGAGCTACCTTAACGAAGATATCCTCGAGTTCTCAAAAAAAAATTTCACATGGTGACGAGGCATTTGGCTACCTTAAGAGAGTCATAGTACCCCTTGCCTGCTGCTCCCACTTTTCTAAGCGTTTCTATCAATCTTGCTATGGCCTGTCCTACGGAACCGATGTGCCACTATATGTCCACGATAACGTCGTCACTGTTACTCCCACTACGAGTCTCTCGAGTTTGCAAATGTACCTCGCCGGATGACGAGGCATTTGGGTACCTTAAGGGAGTCATACTTACTGCAGCCAGCTGCTCCCCCTTCTCTGAATCTGTCCTCTCTTTAATTTGTACTGTGGTCAGTCCTGCAGAAGCTATATGCCACCACCTGTCTATGTTACCGTTGTCTGAGTTACTTCAATGACGATTTGCTCGAGTTTTAAAATAAATATCGCCGAGTGAATATGCATTTGGCTACCATAAGAGAGTATTAGTTACTGCTGCCAGCTGCTCGACGTACTTTGCATCTTTCCACTCTTTAATTATTACTGTGGTCAGTCCCGCCGGAGCAATATGCCATTACATGTAAACCTTAACGTTGTCTGAGCTAGCTTAACGAAGATATCCTCGAGTTTTCAAAAAACATTTCTCATGGTGACGAGGCATTTGGCTACCTTAAGAGAGTCATAGTACCCCTGCCTGCTGCTCCCACTTTTCTAAGCGTTTCTATCATTCTTGCTATGGCCTGTCCTACGGAACCGATGTGCCACTATATGTCCACGTTAACGTCGTCACTGTTACTCCCACTACGAGTCTCACGAGTTAGCAAATGTACCTCGCCGGATGACGAGGCATTTGGCTACCTTAAGGGAGTCGTTGTTACTGCAGCCAGCTGCTCCCCTTTCTTTGAATCTTTCCTCTCTTTAATTCGTACTGTGGTCAGTCCTGCAGAAGCGATATGCCACCACCTGTCCATGTTACCGTTGTCTGAGTTACTTCAATGACGATTTCCTCGAGATTTCAAATAAATATCGCCGAGTGACGAGGCATTTGGCTACCTTAAGAGAGTCATAGTTACTGCTGCCAGCTGCGCGACGTACTTTGCATCTTTCCACTCTTTAATTATTACTGTGGTGAGTCCTGCAGGAGCAATATGCCATTACATGTAACCCTTAACGTTGTCTGAGCTACCTTAACGAAGATATCCTCGAGTTCTCAAAAAAAAATTTCACATGGTGACGAGGCATTTGGCTACCTTAAGAGAGTCATAGTACCCCTTGCCTGCTGCTTCCACTTTTCTAAGCGTTTTTATCAATCTTGCTATGGCCTGTCCTACGGAACCGATGTGCCACTATATGTCCACGATAACGTCGTCACTGTTACTCCCACTACGAGTCTCTCGAGTTTGCAAATGTACCTCGCCGGATGACGAGGCATTTGGGTACCTTAAGGGAGTCATACTTACTGCAGCCAGCTGCTCCCCCTTCTCTGAATCTGTCCTCTCTTTAATTTGTACTGTGGTCAGTCCTGCAGAAGCTATATGCCACCACCTGTCTATGTTACCGTTGTCTGAGTTACTTCAATGACGATTTGCTCGAGTTTTAAAATAAATATCGCCGAGTGAATATGCATTTGGCTACCATAAGAGAGTATTAGTTACTGCTGCCAGCTGCTCGACGTACTTTGCATCTTTCCACTCTTTAATTATTACTGTGGTCAGTCCCGCCGGAGCAATATGCCATTACATGTAAACCTTAACGTTGTCTGAGCTAGCTTAACGAAGATATCCTCGAGTTTTCAAAAAACATTTCTCATGGTGACGAGGCATTTGGCTACCTTAAGAGAGTCATAGTACCCCTGCCTGCTGCTCCCACTTTTCTAAGCGTTTCTATCATTCTTGCTATGGCCTGTCCTACGGAACCGATGTGCCACTATATGTCCACGTTAACGTCGTCACTGTTACTCCCACTACGAGTCTCACGAGTTAGCAAATGTACCTCGCCGGATGACGAGGCATTTGGCTACCTTAAGGGAGTCGTTGTTACTGCAGCCAGCTGCTCCCCTTTCTTTGAATCTTTCCTCTCTTTAATTCGTACTGTGGTCAGTCCTGCAGAAGCGATATGCCACCACCTGTCCATGTTACCGTTGTCTGAGTTACTTCAATGACGATTTCCTCGAGATTTCAAATAAATATCGCCGAGTGACGAGGCATTTGGCTACCTTAAGAGAGTCATAGTTACTGCTGCCAGCTGCGCGACGTACTTTGCATCTTTCCACTCTTTAATTATTACTGTGGTGAGTCCTGCAGGAGCAATATGCCATTACATGTAACCCTTAACGTTGTCTGAGCTACCTTAACGAAGATATCCTCGAGTTCTCAAAAAAAAATTTCACATGGTGACGAGGCATTTGGCTACCTTAAGAGAGTCATAGTACCCCTTGCCTGCTGCTTCCACTTTTCTAAGCGTTTTTATCAATCTTGCTATGGCCTGTCCTACGGAACCGATGTGCCACTATATGTCCACGATAACGTCGTCACTGTTACTCCCACTACGAGTCTCTCGAGTTTGCAAATGTACCTCGCCGGATGACGAGGCATTTGGGTACCTTAAGGGAGTCATACTTACTGCAGCCAGCTGCTCCCCCTTCTCTGAATCTGTCCTCTCTTTAATTTGTACTGTGGTCAGTCCTGCAGAAGCTATATGCCACCACCTGTCTATGTTACCGTTGTCTGAGTTACTTCAATGACGATTTCCTCGAGTTTTAAAATAAATATCGCCGAGTGAATATGCATTTGGCTACCATAAGAGAGTAATAGTTACTGCTGCCAGCTGCTCGACGTACTTTGCATCTTTCCACTCTTTAATTATTACTGTGGTCAGTCCCGCCGGAGCAATATGCCATTACATGTAAACCTTAACGTTGTCTGAGCTAGCTTAACGAAGATATCCTCGAGTTTTCAAAAAACATTTCTCATGGTGACGAGGCATTTGGCTACCTTAAGAGAGTCATAGTACCCCTGCCTGCTGCTCCCACTTTTCTAAGCGTTTCTATCATTCTTGCTATGGCCTGTCCTACGGAACCGATGTGCCACAATATGTCCACGTTAACGTCGTCACTGTTACTCCCACTACGAGTCTCTCGAGTTAGCAAATGTACCTCGCCGGATGACGAGGCATTTGGCTACCTTAAGGGAGTCGTTGTTACTGCAGCCAGCTGCTCCCCTTTCTTTGAATCTTTCCTCTCTTTAATTCGTACTGTGGTCAGTCCTGCAGAAGCGATATGCCACCACCTGTCCATGTTACCGTTGTCTGAGTTACTTCAATGACGATTTCCTCGAGATTTCAAATAAATATCGCCGAGTGACGAGGCATTTGGCTACCTTAAGAGAGTCATAGTTACTGCTGCCAGCTGCGCGACGTACTTTGCATCTTTCCACTCTTTAATTATTACTGTGGTCAGTCCTGCAGGAGCAATATGCCATCACATGTAACCCTTAACGTTGTCTGAGCTACCTTAACAAAGATATCCTCGAGTTCTCAAAAAAAAATTCACATGGTGACGAGGCATTTGGCTACCTTAAGAGAGTCATAGTACCCCTGCCTGCTGCTCCCACTTTTCTAAGCGTTTCTATCATTCTTGCTATGCCCTGTCCTACGGAAACGATGTGCCACTATATGTCCACGTTAACGTCGTCACTGTTACTCCCACTACGAGTCTCTCGAGTTAGCAAATGTACCTCGCCGGATGACGAGGCATTTGGGTACCTTAAGGGAGTCATTGTTACTGCAGCCAGCTGCTCCCCCTTCTTTGAATCTTTCCTCTCTTTAATTCGTTCTGTGGTCAGTCCTGCAGAAGCGATATGCCACCACCTGTCCATGTTACCGTTGTCTGAGTTACTTCAATGACGATTTCCTCGAGATTTCAAATAAATATCGCCGAGTGACGAGGCATTTGGCTACCTTAAGAGAGTCATAGTTACTGCTGCCAGCTGCGCGACGTACTTTGCATCTTTCCACTCTTTAATTATTACTGTGGTCAGTCCTGCAGGAGCAATATGCCATTACATGTAACCCTTAACGTTGTCTGAGCTCCCTTAACGAAGATATCCTCGAGTTCTCAAAAAAAAATTCACATGGTGACGAGGCATTTGGCTACCTTAAGAGAGTCATAGTACCCCTGCCTGCTGCTCCCACTATTCTAAGCGTTTCTATCATTCTTGCTATGCCCTGTCCTACGGAACCGATGTGCCACTATATGTCCACGTTAACGTCGTCACTGTTACTCCCACTACGAGTCTCTCGAGTTAGCAAATGTACCTCGCCGGATGACGAGGCATTTGGGTACCTTAAGGGAGTCATTGTTACTGCAGCCAGCTGCTCCCCCTTCTCTGAATCTTTCCTCTCTTTAATTTGTACTGTGGTCAGTCCTGCAGAAGCGATATGCCACCACCTGTCCATGTTACCGTTGTCTGAGTTACTTCAATGACGATTTCCTCGAGATTTCAAATAAATATCGCCGAGTGACGAGGCATTTGGCTACCTTAAGAGAGTCATAGTTACTGCTGCCAGCTGCGCGACGTACTTTGCATCTTTCCACTCTTTAATTATTACTGTGGTCAGTCCTGCAGGAGCAATATGCCATTACATGTAACCCTTAACGTTGTCTGAGCTACCTTAACGAAGATATCCTCGAGTTCTCAAAAAAAAATTTCACATGGTGACGAGGCATTTGGCTACCTTAAGAGAGTCATAGTACCCCTTGCCTGCTGCTCCCACTTTTCTAAGCGTTTCTATCAATCTTGCTATGGCCTGTCCTACGGAACCGATGTGCCACTATATGTCCACGATAACGTCGTCACTGTTACTCCCACTACGAGTCTCTTGAGTTTGCAAATGTACCTCGCCGGATGACGAGGCATTTGGGTACCTTAAGGGAGTCATACTTACTGCAGCCAGCTGCTCCCCTTTCTCTGAATCTGTCCTCTCTTTAATTTGTACTGTGGTCAGTCCTGCAGAAGCTATATGCCACCACCTGTCTATGTTACCGTTGTCTGAGTTACTTCAATGACGATTTCCTCGAGTTTTAAAATAAATATCGCCGAGTGAATATGCATTTGGCTACCATAAGAGAGTAATAGTTACTGCTGCCAGCTGCTCGACGTACTTTGCATCTTTCCACTCTTTAATTATTACTGTGGTCAGTCCCGCCGGAGCAATATGCCATTACATGTAAACCTTAACGTTGTCTGAGCTAGCTTAACGAAGATATCCTCGAGTTTTCAAAAAACATTTCTCATGGTGACGAGTCATTTGGCTACCTTAAGAGAGTCATAGTACCCCTGCCTGCTGCTCCCACTTTTCTAAGCGTTTCTATCATTCTTGCTATGGCCTGTCCTACGGAACCGATGTGCCACTATATGTCCACGTTAACGTCGTCACTGTTACTCCCACTACGAGTCTCTCGAGTTAGCAAATGTACCTCGCCGGATGACGAGGCATTTGACTACCTTAAGGGAGTCGTTGTTACTGCAGCCAGCTGCTCCCCTTTCTTTGAATCTTTCCTCTCTTTAATTTGTACTGTGGTCAGTCCTGCAGAAGCGATATGCCACCACCTGTCCATGTTACCGTTGACTGAGTTACTTCAATGACGATTTCCTCGAGATTTCAAATAAATATCGCCGAGTGACGAGGCATTTGGCTACCTTAAGAGAGTCATAGTTACTGCTGCCAGCTGCGCGACGTACTTTGCATCTTTCCACTCTTTAATTATTACTGTGGTCAGTCCTGCAGGAGCAATATGCCATCACATGTAACCCTTAACGTTGTCTGAGCTACCTTAACAAAGATATCCTCGAGTTCTCAAAAAAAAATTCACATGGTGACGAGGCATTTGGCTACCTTAAGAGAGTCATAGTACCCCTGCCTGCTGCTCCCACTTTTCTAAGCGTTTCTATCATTCTTGCTATGCCCTGTCCTACGGAAACGATGTGCCACTATATGTCCACGTTAACGTCGTCACTGTTACTCCCACTACGAGTCTCTCGAGTTAGCAAATGTACCTCGCCGGATGACGAGGCATTTGGGTACCTTAAGGGAGTCATTGTTACTGCAGCCAGCTGCTCCCCCTTCTTTGAATCTTTCCTCTCCTTAATTCGTACTGTGGTCAGTCCTGCAGAAGCGATATGCCACCACCTGTCCATGTTACCGTTGTCTGAGTTACTTCAATGACGATTTCCTCGAGATTTCAAATAAATATCGCCGAGTGACGAGGCATTTGGCTACCTTAAGAGAGTCATAGTTACTGCTGCCAGCTGCGCGACGTACTTTGCATCTTTCCACTCTTTAATTATTACTGTGGTCAGTCCTGCAGGAGCAATATGCCATTACATGTAACCCTTAACGTTGTCTGAGCTACCTTAACGAAGATATCCTCGAGTTCTCAAAAAAAATTTCACATGGTGACGAGGCATTTGGCTACCGTAAGAGAGTCATAGTACCCCTGCCTGCTGCTCCCACTTTTCTAAGCGTTTCTATCATTCTTGCTATGGCCTGTCCTACGGAACCGATGTGCCACTATATGTCCACGTTAACGTCGTCACTGTTACTCCCACTACGAGTCTCTCGAGTTAGCAAATGTACCTCGCCGGATGACGAGGCATTTGGGTACCTTAAGAGAGTCGTAGTAACTGCTGCCAGCTGCTCGACGTACTATGCATCTTTCCACTCTTTAATTATTACTGTGGTCAGTCCTGCCGGAGCAATATGCCATTACATGTAAACGTTAACGTTGTCTGAGCTACCTTAACGAAGATATCCTCGAGTTTTCAAAAAACATTTCACATGGTGACGAGGCATTTGGCTACCTTAAGAGAGTCATAGTACCCCTGCCTGCTGCTCCCACTTTTCTAAGCGTTTCTATCATTCTTGCTATGGCCTGTCCTACGGAACCGATGTGCCACTATATGTCCACGTTAACGTCGTCACTGTTACTCCCACTACGAGTCTCTCGAGTTAGCAAATGTACCTCGCCGGATGACGAGGCATTTGGGTACCTTAAGGGAGTCATTGTTACTGCAGCCAGCTGCTCCCCCTTCTTTGAATCTTTCCTCTCTTTAATTCGTACTGTGGTCAGTCCTGCAGAAGCGATATGCCACCACCTGTCCATGTTACCGTTGTCTGAGTTACTTCAATGACGATTTCCTCGAGATTTCAAATAAATATCGCCGAGTGACGAGACATTTGGCTACCTTAAGAGAGTCATAGTTACTGCTGCCAGCTGCGCGACGTACTTTGCATCTTTCCACTCTTTAATTATTACTGTAGTCAGTCCTGCAGGAGCAATATGCCATTACATGTAACCCTTAACGTTGTCTGAGCTCCCTTAACGAAGATATCCTCGAGTTCTCAAAAAAAAATTCACATGGTGACGAGGCATTTAGCTACCTTAAGAGAGTCATAGTACCCCTGCCTGCTGCTCCCACTTTTCTAAGCGTTTCTATCATTCTTGCTATGCCCTGTCCTACGGAACCGATGTGCCACTATATGTCCACGTTAACGTCGTCACTGTTACTCCCACTACGAGTCTTTCGAGTTAGCAAATGTACCTCGCCGGATGACGAGGCATTTGGGTACCTTAAGGGAGTCATTGTTACTGCAGCCAGCTGCTCCCCCTTCTCTGAATCTTTCCTCTCTTTAATTTGTACTGTGGTCAGTCCTGCAGAAGCGATATGCCACCACCTGTCCATGTTACCGTTGTCTGAGTTACTTCAATGACGATTTCCTCGAGATTTCAAATAAATATCGCCGAGTGACGAGGCATTTGGCTACCTTAAGAGAGTCATAGTTACTGCTGCCAGCTGCGCGACGTACTTTGCATCTTTCCACTCTTTAATTATTACTGTGGTCAGTCCTGCAGGAGCAATATGCCATTACATGTAACCCTTAACGTTGTCTGAGCTACCTTAACGAAGATATCCTCGAGTTCTCAAAAAAAAATTTCACATGGTGACGAGGCATTTGGCTACCTTAAGAGAGTCATAGTACCCCTTGCCTGCTGCTCCCACTTTTCTAAGCGTTTCTATCAATCTTGCTATGGCCTGTCCTACGGAACCGATGTGCCACTATATGTCCACGATAACGTCGTCACTGTTACTCCCACTACGAGTCTCTCGAGTTTGCAAATGTACCTCGCCGGATGACGAGGCATTTGGGTACCTTAAGGGAGTCATACTTACTGCAGCCAGCTGCTCCCCCTTCTCTGAATCTGTCCTCTCTTTAATTTGTACTGTGGTCAGTCCTGCAGAAGCTATATGCCACCACCTGTCTATGTTACCGTTGTCTGAGTTACTTCAATGACGATTTCCTCGAGTTTTAAAATAAATATCGCCGAGTGAATATGCATTTGGCTACCATAAGAGAGTAATAGTTACTGCTGCCAGCTGCTCGACGTACTTTGCATCTTTCCACTCTTTAATTATTACTGTGGTCAGTCCCGCCGGAGCAATATGCCATTACATGTAAACCTTAACGTTGTCTGAGCTAGCTTAACGAAGATATCCTCGAGTTTTCAAAAAACATTTCTCATGGTGACGAGGCATTTGGCTACCTTAAGAGAGTCATAGTACTCCTGCCTGCTGCTCCCACTTTTCTAAGCGTTTCTATCATTCTTGCTATGGCCTGTCCTACGGAACCGATGTGCCACTATATGTCCACGTTAACGTCGTCACTGTTACTCCCACTACGAGTCTCACGAGTTAGCAAATGTACCTCGCCGGATGACGAGGCATTTGGCTAAATTAAGGGAGTCGTTGTTACTGCAGCCAGCTGCTCCCCTTTCTTTGAATCTTTCCTCTCTTTAATTCGTACTGTGGTCAGTCCTGCAGAAGCGATATGCCACCACCTGTCCATGTTACCGTTGTCTGAGTTACTTCAATGACGATTTCCTCGAGATTTCAAATAAATATCGCCGAGTGACGAGGAATTTGGCTACCTTAAGAGAGTCATAGTTACTGCTGCCAGCTGCGCGACGTACTTTGCATCTTTCCACTCTTTAATTATTACTGTGGTCAGTCCTGCAGGAGCAATATGCCATTACATGTAACCCTTAACGTTGTCTGAGCTACCTTAACGAAGATATCCTCGAGTTCTCAAAAAAAATTTCACATGGTGACGAGGCATTTGGCTACCGTAAGAGAGTCATAGTACCCCTGCCTGCTGCTCCCACTTTTCTAAGCGTTTCTATCATTCTTGCTATGGCCTGTCCTACGGAACCGATGTGCCACTATATGTCCACGTTAACGTCGTCACTGTTACTCCCACTACGAGTCTCTCGAGTTAGCAAATGTACCTCGCCGGATGACGAGGCATTTGGGTACCTTAAGAGAGACGTAGTAACTGCTGCCAGCTGCTCGACGTACTTTGCATCTTTCCACTCTTTAATTATTACTGTGGTCAGTCCTGCCGGAGCAATATGCCATTACATGTAAACGTTAACGTTGTCTGAGCTACCTTAACGAAGATATCCTCGAGTTTTCAAAAAACATTTCACATGGTGACGAGGCATTTGGCTTCCTTAAGAGAGTCATAGTACCCCTGCCTGCTGCTCCCACTTTTCTAAGCGTTTCTATCATTCTTGCTATGGCCTGTCCTACGGAACCGATGTGCCACTATATGTCCACGTTAACGTCGTCACTGTTACTCCCACTACGAGTCTCTCGAGTTAGCAAATGTACCTCGCCGGATGACGAGGCATTTGGGTACCTTAAGGGAGTCATTGTTACTGCAGCCAGCTGCTCCCCCTTCTTTGAATCTTTCCTCTCTTTAATTCGTACTGTGGTCAGTCCTGCAGAAGCGATATGTCACCACCTGTCCATGTTACCGTTGTCTGAGTTACTTCAATGACGATTTCCTCGAGATTTCAAATAAATATCGCCGAGTGACGAGGCATTTGGCTACCTTAAGAGAGTCATAGTTACTGCTGCCAGCTGCGCGACGTACTTTGCATCTTTCCACTCTTTAATTATTACTGTGGTCAGTCCTGCAGGAGCAATATGCCATTACATGTAACCCTTAACGTTGTCTGAGCTACCTTAACGAAGATATCCTCGAGTTCTCAAAAAAAATTTCACATGGTGACGAGGCATTTGGCTACCGTAAGAGAGTCATAGTACCCCTGCCTGCTGCTCCCACTTTTCTAAGCGTTTCTATCATTCTTGCTATGGCCTGTCCTACGGAACCGATGTGCCACTATATGTCCACGTTAACGTCGTCACTGTTACTCCCACTACGAGTCTCTCGAGTTAGCAAATGTACCTCGCCGGATGACGAGGCATTTGGGTACCTTAAGAGAGTCGTAGTAACTGCTGCCAGCTGCTCGACGTACTATGCATCTTTCCACTCTTTAATTATTACTGTGGTCAGTCCTGCCGGAGCAATATGCCATTACATGTAAACGTTAACGTTGTCTGAGCTACCTTAACGAAGATATCCTCGAGTTTTCAAAAAACATTTCACATGGTGACGAGGCATTTGGCTACCTTAAGAGAGTCATAGTACCCCTGCCTGCTGCTCCCACTTTTCTAAGCGTTTCTATCATTCTTGCTATGGCCTGTCCTACGGAACCGATGTGCCACTATATGTCCACGTTAACGTCGTCACTGTTACTCCCACTACGAGTCTCTCGAGTTAGCAAATGTACCTCGCCGGATGACGAGGCATTTGGGTACCTTAAGGGAGTCATTGTTACTGCAGCCAGCTGCTCCCCCTTCTTTGAATCTTTCCTCTCTTTAATTCGTACTGTGGACAGTCCTGCAGAAGCGATATGCCACCACCTGTCCATGTTACCGTTGTCTGAGTTACTTCAATGACGATTTCCTCGAGATTTCAAATAAATATCGCCGAGTGACGAGGCATTTGGCTACCTTAAGAGAGTCATAGTTACTGCTGCCAGCTGCGCGACGTACTTTGCATCTTTCCACACTTTAATTATTACTGTGGTCAGTCCTGCAGGAGCAATATGCCATTACATGTAACCCTTAACGTTGTCTGAGCTCCCTTAACGAAGATATCCTCGAGTTCTCAAAAAAAAATTCACATGGTGACGAGGCATTTAGCTACCTTAAGAGAGTCATAGTACCCCTGCCTGCTGCTCCCACTTTTCTAAGCGTTTCTATCATTCTTGCTATGCCCTGTCCTACGGAACCGATGTGCCACTATATGTCCACGTTAACGTCGTCACTGTTACTCCCACTACGAGTCTTTCGAGTTAGCAAATGTACCTCGCCGGATGACGAGGCATTTGGGTACCTTAAGGGAGTCATTGTTACTGCAGCCAGCTGCTCCCCCTTCTCTGAATCTTTCCTCTCTTTAATTTGTACTGTGGTCAGTCCTGCAGAAGCGATATGCCACCACCTGTCCATGTTACCGTTGTCTGAGTTACTTCAATGACGATTTCCTCGAGATTTCAAATAAATATCGCCGAGTGACGAGGCATTTGGCTGCCTTAAGAGAGTCATAGTTACTGCTGCCAGCTGCGCGACGTACTTTGCATCTTTCCACTCTTTAATTATTACTGTGGTCAGTCCTGCAGGAGCAATATGCCATTACATGTAACCCTTAACGTTGTCTGAGCTACCTTAACGAAGATATCCTCGAGTTCTCAAAAAAAAATTTCACATGGTGACGAGGCATTTGGCTACCTTAAGAGAGTCATAGTACCCCTTGCCTGCTGCTCCCACTTTTCTAAGCGTTTCTATCAATCTTGCTATGGCCTGTCCTACGGAACCGATGTGCCACTATATGTCCACGATAACGTCGTCACTGTTACTCCCACTACGAGTCTCTCGAGTTTGCAAATGTACCTCGCCGGATGACGAGGCATTTGGGTACCTTAAGGGAGTCATACTTACTGCAGCCAGCTGCTCCCCCTTCTCTGAATCTGTCCTCTCTTTAATTTGTACTGTGGTCAGTCCTGCAGAAGCTATATGCCACCACCTGTCTATGTTACCGTTGTCTGAGTTACTTCAATGACGATTTCCTCGAGTTTCAAAATAAATATCGCCGAGTGAATATGCATTTGGCTACCATAAGAGAGTAATAGTTACTGCTGCCAGCTGCTCGACGTACTTTGCATCTTTCCACTCTTTAATTATTACTGTGGTCAGTCCCGCCGGAGCAATATGCCATTACATGTAAACCTTAACGTTGTCTGAGCTAGCTTAACGAAGATATCCTCGAGTTTTCAAAAAACATTTCTCATGGTGACGAGGCATTTGGCTACCTTAAGAGAGTCATAGTACTCCTGCCTGCTGCTCCCACTTTTCTAAGCGTTTCTATCATTCTTGCTATGGCCTGTCCTACGGAACCGATGTGCCACTATATGTCCACGTTAACGTCGTCACTGTTGCTCCCACTACGAGTCTCACGAGTTAGCAAATGTACCTCGCCGGATGACGAGGTATTTGGCTACCTTAAGGTAGTCGTTGTTACCGCAGCCAGATGCTCCCCTTTCTTTGAATCTTTCCTCTCTTTAATTCGTACTGTGGTCAGTCCTGCAGAAGCGATATGCCACCACCTGTCCATGTTACCGTTGTCTGAGTTACTTCAATGACGATTTCCTCGAGATTTCAAATAAATATCGCCGAGTGACGAGGCATTTGGCTACCTTAAGAGAGTCATAGTTACTGCTGCCAGCTGCGCGACGTACTTTGCATCTTTCCACTCTTTAATTATTACTGTGGTCAGTCCTGCAGGAGCAATATGCCATTACATGTAACCCTTAACGTTGTCTGAGCTACCTTAACGAAGATATCCTCGAGTTCTCAAAAAAAATTTCACATGGTGACGAGGCATTTGGCTACCGTAAGAGAGTCATAGTACCCCTGCCTGCTGCTCCCACTTTTCTAAGCGTTTCTATCATTCTTGCTATGGCCTGTCCTACGGAACCGATGTGCCACTATATGTCCACGTTAACGTCGTCACTGTTACTCCCACTACGAGTCTCTCGAGTTAGCAAATGTACCTCGCCGGATGACGAGGCATTTGGGTACCTTAAGAGGGTCGTAGTAACTGCTGCCAGCTGCTCGACGTACTTTGCATCTTTCCACTCTTTAATTATTACTGTGGTCAGTCCTGAAGGAGCAATATGCCATTACATGTAAACGTTAACGTTGTCTGAGCTACCTTAACGAAGATATCCTCGAGTTTTCAAAAAACATTTCACATGGTGACGAGGCATTTGGCTACCTTAAGAGAGTCATAGTACCCCTGCCTGCTGCTCCCACTTTTCTAAGCGTTTCTATCATTCTTGCTATGGCCTGTCCTACGGAACCGATGTGCCACTATATGTCCACGTTAACGTCGTCACTGTTACTCCCACTACGAGTCTCTCGAGTTAGCAAATGTACCTCGCCGGATGACGAGGCATTTGGGTACCTTAAGGGAGTCATTGTTACTGCAGCCAGCTGCTCCCCCTTCTTTGAATCTTTCCTCTCTTTAATTCGTACTGTGGTCAGTCCTGCAGAAGCGATATGTCACCACCTGTCCATGTTACCGTTGTCTGAGTTACTTCAATGACGATTTCCTCGAGATTTCAAATAAATATCGCCGAGTGACGAGGCATTTGGCTACCTTAAGAGAGTCATAGTTACTGCTGCCAGCTGCGCGACGTACTTTGCATCTTTCCACTCTTTAATTATTACTGTGGTCAGTCCTGCAGGAGCAATATGCCATTACATGTAACCCTTAACGTTGTCTGAGCTACCTTAACGAAGATATCCTCGAGTTCTCAAAAAAAAATTTCACATGGTGACGAGGCATTTGGCTACCTTAAGAGAGTCATAGTACCCCTTGCCTGCTGCTCCCACTTTTCTAAGCGTTTCTATCAATCTTGCTATGGCCTGTCCTACGGAACCGATGTGCCACTATATGTCCACGATAACGTCGTCACTGTTACTCCCACTACGAGTCTCTCGAGTTTGCAAATGTACCTCGCCGGATGACTAGGCATTTGGGTACCTTAAGGGAGTCATTGTTACTGCAGCCAGCTGCTCCCCCTTCTTTGAATCTTTCCTCTCTTTAATTCGTACTGTGGTCAGTCCTGCAGAAGCGATATGCCACCACCTGTCCATGTTACCGTTGTCTGAGTTACTTCAATGACGATTTCCTCGAGATTTCAAATAAATATCGCCGAGTGACGAGGCATTTGGCTACCTTAAGAGAGTCATAGTTACTGCTGCCAGCTGCGCGACGTACTTTGCATCTTTCCACTCTTTAATTATTACTGTGGTCAGTCCTGCAGGAGCAATATGCCATTACATGTAACCCTTAACGTTGTCTGAGCTACCTTAACGAAGATATCCTCGAGTTCTCAAAAAAAAATTCACATGGTGACGAGGCATTTGGCTACCTTAAGAGAGTCATAGTACCCCTGCCTGCTGCTCCCACTTTTCTAAGCGTTTCTATCATTCTTGCTATGCCCTGTCCTACGGAACCGATGTGCCACTATATGTCCACGTTAACGTCGTCACTGTTACTCCCACTACGAGTCTTTCGAGTTAGCAAATGTACCTCGCCGGATGACGAGGCATTTTGGTACCTTAAGGGAGTCATTGTTACTGCAGCCAGCTGCTCCCCCTTCTCTGAATCTTTCCTCTCTTTAATTTGTACTGTGGTCAGTCCTGCAGAAGCGATGTGCCACCACCTGTCCATGTTACCGTTGTCTGAGTTACTTCAATGACGATTTCCTCGAGATTTCAAATAAATATCGCCGAGTGACGAGGCATTTGGCTACCTTAAGAGAGTCATAGTTACTGCTGCCAGCTGCGCGACGTACTTTGCATCTTTCCACTCTTTAATTATTACTGTGGTCAGTCCTGCAGGAGCAATATGCCATTACATGTAACCCTTAACGTTGTCTGAGCTACCTTAACGAAGATATCCTCGAGTTCTCAAAAAAAAATTTCACATGGTGACGAGGCATTTGGCTACCTTAAGAGAGTCATAGTACCCCTTGCCTGCTGCTCCCACTTTTCTAAGCGTTTCTATCAATCTTGCTATGGCCTGTCCTACGGAACCGATGTGCCACTATATGTCCACGATAACGTCGTCACTGTTACTCCCACTACGAGTCTCTCGAGTTTGCAAATGTACCTCGCCGGATGACGAGGCATTTGGGTACCTTAAGGGAGTCATACTTACTGCAGCCAGCTGCTCCCCCTTCTCTGAATCTGTCCTCTCTTTAATTTGTACTGTGGTCAGTCCTGCAGAAGCTATATGCCACCACCTGTCTATGTTACCGTTGTCTGAGTTACTTCAATGACGATTTCCTCGAGTTTTAAAATAAATATCGCCGAGTGAATATGCATTTGGCTACCATAAGAGAGTAATAGTTACTGCTGCCAGCTGCTCGACGTACTTTGCATCTTTCCACTCTTTAATTATTACTGTGGTCAGTCCCGCCGGAGCAATATGCCATTACATGTAAACCTTAACGTTGTCTGAGCTAGCTTAACGAAGATATCCTCGAGTTTTCAAAAAACATTTCTCATGGTGACGAGGCATTTGGCTACCTTAAGAGAGTCATAGTACTCCTGCCTGCTGCTCCCACTTTTCTAAGCGTTTCTATCATTCTTGCTATGGCCTGTCCTACGGAACCGATGTGCCACTATATGTCCACGTTAACGTCGTCACTGTTACTCCCACTACGAGTCTCACGAGTTAGCAAATGTACCTCGCCGGATGACGAGGTATTTGGCTACCTTAAGGTAGTCGTTGTTACTGCAGCCAGCTGCTCCCCTTTCTTTGAATCTTTCCTCTCTTTAATTCGTACTGTGGTCAGTCCTGCAGAAGCGATATGCCACCACCTGTCCATGTTACCGTTGTCTGAGTTACTTCAATGACGATTTCCTCGAGATTTCAAATAAATATCGCCGAGTGACGAGGCATTTGGCTACCTTAAGAGAGTCATAGTTACTGCTGCCAGCTGCGCGACGTACTTTGCATCTTTCCACTCTTTAATTATTACTGTGGTCAGTCCTGCAGGAGCAATATGCCATTACATGTAACCCTTAACGTTGTCTGAGCTACCTTAACGAAGATATCCTCGAGTTCTCAAAAAAAATTTCACATGGTGACGAGGCATTTGGCTACCGTAAGAGAGTCATAGTACCCCTGCCTGCTGCTCCCACTTTTCTAAGCGTTTCTATCATTCTTGCTATGGCCTGTCCTACGGAACCGATGTGCCACTATATGTCCACGTTAACGTCGTCACTGTTACTCCCACTACGAGTCTCTCGAGTTAGCAAATGTACCTCGCCGGATGACGAGGCATTTGGGTACCTTAAGAGAGTCGTAGTAACTGCTGCCAGCTGCTCGACGTACTTTGCATCTTTCCACTCTTTAATTATTACTGTGGTCAGTCCTGCCGGAGCAATATGCCATTACATGTAAACGTTAACGTTGTCTGAGCTACCTTAACGAAGATATCCTCGAGTTTTCAAAAAACATTTCACATGGTGACGAGGCATTTGGCTACCTTAAGAGAGTCATAGTACCCCTGCCTGCTGCTCCCACTTTTCTAAGCGTTTCTATCATTCTTGCTATGGCCTGTCCTACGGAACCGATGTGCCACTATATGTCCACGTTAACGTCGTCACTGTTACTCCCACTACGAGTCTCTCGAGTTAGCAAATGTACCTCGCCGGATGACGAGGCATTTGGGTACCTTAAGGGAGTCATTGTTACTGCAGCCAGCTGCTCCCCCTTCTTTGAATCTTTCCTCTCTTTAATTCGTACTGTGGTCAGTCCTGCAGAAGCGATATGTCACCACCTGTCCATGTTACCGTTGTCTGAGTTACTTCAATGACGATTTCCTCGAGATTTCAAATAAATATCGCCGAGTGACGAGGCATTTGGCTACCTTAAGAGAGTCATAGTTACTGCTGCCAGCTGCGCGACGTACTTTGCATCTTTCCACTCTTTAATTATTACTGTGGTCAGTCCTGCAGGAGCAATATGCCATTACATGTAACCCTTAACGTTGTCTGAGCTACCTTAACGAAGATATCCTCGAGTTCTCAAAAAAAAATTTCACATGGTGACGAGGCATTTGGCTACCTTAAGAGAGTCATAGTACCCCTTGCCTGCTGCTCCCACTTTTCTAAGCGTTTCTATCAATCTTGCTATGGCCTGTCCTACGGAACCGATGTGCCACTATATGTCCACGATAACGTCGTCACTGTTACTCCCACTACGAGTCTCTCGAGTTTGCAAATGTACCTCGCCGGATGACTAGGCATTTGGGTACCTTAAGGGAGTCATTGTTACTGCAGCCAGCTGCTCCCCCTTCTTTGAATCTTTCCTCTCTTTAATTCGTACTGTGGTCAGTCCTGCAGAAGCGATATGCCACCACCTGTCCATGTTACCGTTGTCTGAGTTACTTCAATGACGATTTCCTCGAGATTTCAAATAAATATCGCCGAGTGACGAGGCATTTGGCTACCTTAAGAGAGTCATAGTTACTGCTGCCAGCTGCGCGACGTACTTTGCATCTTTCCACTCTTTAATTATTACTGTGGTCAGTCCTGCAGGAGCAATATGCCATTACATGTAACCCTTAACGTTGTCTGAGCTACCTTAACGAAGATATCCTCGAGTTCTCAAAAAAAAATTCACATGGTGACGAGGCATTTGGCTACCTTAAGAGAGTCATAGTACCCCTGCCTGCTGCTCCCACTTTTCTAAGCGTTTCTATCATTCTTGCTATGCCCTGTCCTACGGAACCGATGTGCCACTATATGTCCACGTTAACGTCGTCACTGTTACTCCCACTACGAGTCTCTCGAGTTAGCAAATGTACCTCGCCGGATGACGAGGCATTTGGGTACCTTAAGGGAGTCATTGTTACTGCAGCCAGCTGCTCCCCCTTCTCTGAATCTTTCCTCTCTTTAATTTGTACTGTGGTCAGTCCTGCAGAAGCGATGCCACCACCTGTCCATGTTACCGTTGTCTGAGTTACTTCAATGACGATTTCCTCGAGATTTCAAATAAATATCGCCGAGTGACGAGGCATTTGGCTACCTTAAGAGAGTCATAGTTACTGCTGCCAGCTGCGCGACGTACTTTGCATCTTTCCACTCTTTAATTATTACTGTGGTCAGTCCTGCAGGAGCAATATGCCATTACATGTAACCCTTAACGTTGTCTGAGCTACCTTAACGAAGATATCCTCGAGTTCTCAAAAAAAAATTTCACATGGTGACGAGGCATTTGGCTACCTTAAGAGAGTCATAGTACCCCTTGCCTGCTGCTCCCACTTTTCTAAGCGTTTCTATCAATCTTGCTATGGCCTGTCCTACGGAACCGATGTGCCACTATATGTCCACGATAACGTCGTCACTGTTACTCCCACTACGAGTCTCTCGAGTTTGCAAATGTACCTCGCCGGATGACGAGGCATTTGGGTACCTTAAGGGAGTCATACTTACTGCAGCCAGCTGCTCCCCCTTCTCTGAATCTGTCCTCTCTTTAATTTGTACTGTGGTCAGTCCTGCAGAAGCTATATGCCACCACCTGTCTATGTTACCGTTGTCTGAGTTATTTCAATGACGATTTCCTCGAGTTTTAAAATAAATATCGCCGAGTGAATATGCATTTGGCTACCATAAGAGAGTAATAGTTACTGCTGCCAGCTGCTCGACGTACTTTGCATCTTTCCACTCTTTAATTATTACTGTGGTCAGTCCCGCCGGAGCAATATGCCATTACATGTAACCCTTAACGTTGTCTGAGCTACCTTAACGAAGATATCCTCGAGTTCTCAAAAAAAAATTTCACATGGTGACGAGGCATTTGGCTACCTTAAGAGAGTCATAGTACCCCTTGCCTGCTGCTCCCACTTTTCTAAGCGTTTCTATCAATCTTGCTATGGCCTGTCCTACGGAACCGATGTGCCACTATATGTCCACGTTAACGTCGTCACTGTTACTCCCACTACGAGTCTCTCGAGTTAGCAAATGTACCTCGCCGGATGACGAGGCATTTGGGTACCTTAAGAGAGTCGTAGTAACTGCTGCCAGCTGCTCGACGTACTTTGCATCTTTCCACTCTTTAATTATTACTGTGGTCAGTCCTGCCGGAGCAATATGCCATTACATGTAAACGTTAACGTTGTCTGAGCTACCTTAACGAAGATATCCTCGAGTTTTCAAAAAACATTTCACATGGTGACGAGGCATTTGGCTACCTTAAGAGAGTCATAGTACCCCTGCCTGCTGCTCCCACTTTTCTAAGCGTTTCTATCATTCTTGCTATGGCCTGTCCTACGGAACCGATGTGCCACTATATGTCCACGTTAACGTCGTCACTGTTACTCCCACTACGAGTCTCTCGAGTTAGCAAATGTACCTCGCCGGATGACGAGGCATTTGGGTACCTTAAGGGAGTCATTGTTACTGCAGCCAGCTGCTCCCCCTTCTTTGAATCTTTCCTCTCTTTAATTCGTACTGTGGTCAGTCCTGCAGAAGCGATATGCCACCACCTGTCCATGTTACCGTTGTCTGAGTTACTTCAATGACGATTTCCTCGAGATTTCAAATAAATATCGCCGAGTGACGAGGCATTTGGCTACCTTAAGAGAGTCATAGTTACTGCTGCCAGCTGCGCGACGTACTTTGCATCTTTCCACTCTTTAATTATTACTGTGGTCAGTCCTGCAGGAGCAATATGCCATCACATGTAACCCTTAACGTTGTCTGAGCTACCTTAACAAAGATATCCTCGAGTTCTCAAAAAAAAATTCACATGGTGACGAGGCATTTGGCTACCTTAAGAGAGTCATAGTACCCCTGCCTGCTGCTCCCACTTTTCTAAGCGTTTCTATCATTCTTGCTATGCCCTGTCCTACGGAAACGATGTGCCACTATATGTCCACGTTAACGTCGTCACTGTTACTCCCACTACGAGTCTCTCGAGTTAGCAAATGTACCTCGCCGGATGACGAGGCATTTGGGTACCTTAAGGGAGTCATTGTTACTGCAGCCAGCTGCTCCCCCTTCTTTGAATCTTTCCTCTCCTTAATTCGTACTGTGGTCAGTCCTGCAGAAGCGATATGCCACCACCTGTCCATGTTACCGTTGTCTGAGTTACTTCAATGACGATTTCCTCGAGATTTCAAATAAATATCGCCGAGTGACGAGGCATTTGGCTACCTTAAGAGAGACATAGTTACTGCTGCCAGCTGCGCGACTTACTTTGCATCTTTCCACTCTTTAATTATTACTGTGGTCAGTCCTGCAGGAGCAATATGCCATTACATGTAACCCTTAACGTTGTCTGAGCTACCTTAACGAAGATATCCTCGAGTTCTCAAAAAAAATTTCACATGGTGACGAGGCATTTGGCTACCGTAAGAGAGTCATAGTACCCCTGCCTGCTGCTCCCACTTTTCTAAGCGTTTCTATCATTCTTGCTATGGCCTGTCCTACGGAACCGATGTGCCACTATATGTCCACGTTAACGTCGTCACTGTTACTCCCACTACGAGTCTCTCGAGTTAGCAAATGTACCTCGCCGGATGACGAGGCATTTGGCTACCTTAACGGAGTCGTTGTTACTGCAGCCAGCTGCTCCCCTTTCTTTGAATCTTTCCTCTCTTTAATTCGTACTGTGGTCAGTCCTGCAGAAGCGATATGCCACCACCTGTCCATGTTACCGTTGTCTGAGTTACTTCAATGACGATTTCCTCGAGATTTCAAATAAATATCGCCGAGTGACGAGGCATTTGGCTACCTTAAGAGAGTCATAGTTACTGCTGCCAGCTGCGCGACGTACTTTGCATCTTTCCACTCTTTAATTATTACTGTGGTCAGTCCTGCAGGAGCAATATGCCATCACATGTAACCCTTAACGTTGTCTGAGCTACCTTAACAAAGATATCCTCGAGTTCTCAAAAAAAAATTCACATGGTGACGAGGCATTTGGCTACCTTAAGAGAGTCATAGTACCCCTGGCTGCTGCTCCCACTTTTCTAAGCGTTTCTATCATTCTTGCTATGCCCTGTCCTACGGAAACGATGTGCCACTATATGTCCACGTTAACTTCGTCACTGTTACTCTCACTACGAGTCTCTCGAGTTAGCAAATGTACCTCGCCGGATGACGAGGCATTTGGGTACCTTAAGGGAGTCATTGTTACTGCAGCCAGCTGCTCCCCCTTCTTTGAATCTTTCCTCTCCTTAATTCGTACTGTGGTCAGTCCTGCAGAAGCGATATGCCACCACCTGTCCATGTTACCGTTGTCTGAGTTACTTCAATGACGATTTCCTCGAGATTTCAAATAAATATCGCCGAGTGACGAGGCATTTGGCTACCTTAAGAGAGTCATAGTTACTGCTGCCAGCTGCGCGACGTACTTTGCATCTTACCACTCTTTAATTATTACTGTGGTCAGTCCTGCAGGAGCAATATGCCATTACATGTAACCCTTAACGTTGTCTGAGCTACCTTAACGAAGATATCCTCGAGTTCTCAAAAAAAATTTCACATGGTGACGAGGCATTTGGCTACCGTAAGAGAGTCATAGTACCCCTGCCTGCTGCTCCCACTTTTCTAAGCGTTTCTATCATTCTTGCTATGGCCAGTCCTACGGAAACGATGTGCCACTATATGTCCACGTTAACGTCGTCACTGTTACTCCCACTACGAGTCTCTCGAGTTAGCAAATGTACCTCGCCGGATGACGAGGCATTTGGGTACCTTAAGGGAGTCATTGTTACTGCAGCCAGCTGCTCCCCCTTCTTTGAATCTTTCCTCTCCTTAATTCGTACTGTGGTCAGTCCTGCAGAAGCGATATGCCACCACCTGTCCATGTTACCGTTGTCTGAGTTACTTCAATGACGATTTCCTCGAGATTTCAAATAAATATCGCCGAGTGACGAGGCATTTGGCTACCTTAAGAGAGTCATAGTTACTGCTGCCAGCTGCGCGACGTACTTTGCATCTTTCCACTCTTTAATTATTACTGTGGTCAGTCCTGCAGGAGCAATATGCCATTACATGTAACCCTTAACGTTCTCTGAGCTACCTTAACGAAGATATCCTCGAGTTCTCAAAAAAAATTTCACATGGTGACGAGGCATTTGGCTACCGTAAGAGAGTCATAGTACCCCTGCCTGCTGCTCCCACTTTTCTAAGCGTTTCTATCATTCTTGCTATGGCCTGTCCTACGGAACCGATGTGCCACTATATGTCCACGTTAACGTCGTCACTGTTACTCCCACTACGAGTCTCTCGAGTTAGCAAATGTACCTCGCCGGATGACGAGGCATTTGGGTACCTTAAGAGAGTCGTAGTAACTGCTGCCAGCTGCTCGACGTACTTTGCATCTTTCCACTCTTTAATTATTACTGTGGTCAGTCCTGCCGGAGCAATATGCCATTACATGTAAACGTTAACGTTGTCTGAGCTACCTTAACGAAGATATCCTCGAGTTTTCAAAAAACATTTCACATGGTGACGAGGCATTTGGCTACCTTAAGAGAGTCATAGTACCCCTGCCTGCTGCTCCCACTTTTCTAAGCGTTTCCATCATTCTTGCTATGGCCTGTCCTACGGAACCGATGTGCCACTATATGTCCACGTTAACGTCGTCACTGTTACTCCCACTACGAGTCTCTCGAGTTAGCAAATGTACCTCGCCGGATGACGAGGCATTTGGCTACCTTAAGGGAGTCGTTGTTACTGCAGCCAGCTGCTCCCCTTTCTTTGAATCTTTCCTCTCTTTAATTCGTACTGTGGTCAGTCCTGCAGAAGCGATATGCCACCACCTGTCCATGTTACCGTTGTCTGAGTTACTTCAATGACGATTTCCTCGAGATTTCAAATAAATATCGCCGAGTGACGAAGCATTTGGCTACCTTAAGAGAGTCATAGTTACTGCTGCCAGCTGCGCGACGTACTTTGCATCTTTCCACTTTTTAATTATTACTGTGGTCAGTCCTGCAGGAGCAATATGCCATCACATGTAACCCTTAACGTTGTCTGAGCTACCTTAACAAAGATATCCTCGAGTTCTCAAAAAAAAATTCACATGGTGACGAGGCATTTGGCTACCTTAAGAGAGTCATAGTACCCCTGCCTGCTGCTCCCACTTTTCTGAGCGTTTCTATCATTCTTGCTATGCCCTGTCCTACGGAAACGATGTGCCACTATATGTCCACGTTAACGTCGTCACTGTTACTCCCACTACGAGTCTCTCGAGTTAGCAAATGTACCTCGCCGGATGACGAGGCATTTGGGTACCTTAAGGGAGTCATTGTTACTGAAGCCAGCTGCTCCCCCTTCTTTGAATCTTTCCTCTCCTTAATTCGTACTGTGGTCAGTCCTGCAGAAGCGATATGCCACCACCTGTCCATGTTACCGTTGTCTGAGTTACTTCAATGACGATTTCCTCGAGATTTCAAATAAATATCGCCGAGTGACGAGGCATTTGGCTACCTTAAGAGAGTCATAGTTACTGCTGCCAGCTGCGCGACGTACTTTGCATCTTTCCACTCTTTAATTATTACTGTGGTCAGTCCTGCAGGAGCAATATGCCATTACATGTAACCCTTAACGTTGTCTGAGCTACCTTAACGAAGATATCCTCGAGTTCTCAAAAAAAATTTCGCATGGTGACGAGGCATTTGGCTACCGTAAGAGAGTCATAGTACCCCTGCCTGCTGCTCCCACTTTTCTAAGCGTTTCTATCATTCTTGCTATGGCCTGTCCTACGGAACCGATGTGCCACTATATGTCCACGTTAACGTCGTCACTGTTACTCCCACTACGAGTCTCTCGAGTTAGCAAATGTACCTCGCCGGATGACGAGGCATTTGGGTACCTTAAGAGAGTCGTAGTAACTGCTGCCAGCTGCTCGACGTACTTTGCATCTTTCCACTCTTTAATTATTACTGTGGTCAGTCCTGCCGGAGCAATATGCCATTACATGTAAACGTTAACGTTGTCTGAGCTACCTTAACGAAGATATCCTCGAGTTTTCAAAAAACATTTCACATGGTGACGAGGCATTTGGCTACCTTAAGAGAGTCATAGTACCCCTGCCTGCTGCTCCCACTTTTCTAAGCGTTTCTATCATTCTTGCTATGGCCTGTCCTACGGAACCGATGTGCCCCTATATGTCGACGTTAACGTCGTCACTGTTACTCCCACTACGAGTCTCTCGAGTTAGCAAATGTACCTCGCCGGATGACGAGGCATTTGGGTACCTTAAGGGAGTCATTGTTACTGCAGCCAGCTGCTCCCCCTTCTTTGAATCTTTCCTCTCTTTAATTCGTACTGTGGTCAGTCCTGCAGAAGCGATATGCCACCACCTGTCCATGTTACCGTTGTCTGAGTTACTTCAATGACGTTTTCCTCGAGATTTCAAATAAATATCGCCGAGTGACGAGGCATTTGGCTACCTTAAGAGAGTAATAGTTACTGCTGCCAGCTGCGCGACGTACTTTGCATCTTTCCACTCTTTAATTATTACTGTGGTCAGTCCTGCAGGAGCAATATGCCATTACATGTAACCCTTAACGTTGTCTGAGCTACCTTAACGAAGATATCCTCGAGTTCTCAAAAAAAATTTCACATGGTGACGAGGCATTTGGCTACCTTAAGAGAGTCATAGTACCCCTGCCTGCTGCTCCCACTTTTCTAAGCGTTTCTATCATTCTTGCTATGGCCTGTCCTACGGAACCGATGTGCCACTATATGTCCACGTTAACGTCGTCACTGTTACTCCCACTACGAGTCTCTCGAGTTAGCAAATGTACCACGCCGGATGACGAGGCATTTGGGTACCTTAAGAGAGTCGTAGTAACTGCTGCCAGCTGCTCGACGTACTTTGCATCTTTCCACTCTTTAATTATTACTGTGGTCAGTCCTGCCGGAGCAATATGCCATTACATGTAAACGTTAACGTTGTCTGAGCTACCTTAACGAAGATATCCTCGAGTTTTCAAAAAACATTTCACATGGTGACGAGGCATTTGGCTACCTTAAGAGAGTCATAGTACCCCTGCCTGCTGCTCCCACTTTTCTAAGCGTTTCTATCATTCTTGCTATGGCCTGTCCTACGGAACCGATGTGCCACTATATGTCCACGTTAACGTCGTCACTGTTACTCCCACTACGAGTCTCTCGAGTTAGCAATTGTACCTCGCCGGATGACGAGGCATTTGGGTACCTTAAGGGAGTCATTGTTACTGCAGCCAGCTGCTCCCCCTTCTTTGAATCTTTCCTCTCTTTAATTCGTACTGTGGTCAGTCCTGCAGAAGCGATATGCCACCACCTGTCCATGTTACCGTTGTCTGAGTTACTTCAATGACGATTTCCTCGAGATTTCAAATAAATATCGCCGAGTGACGAGGCATTTGGCTACCTTAAGAGAGTCATAGTTACTGCTGCCAGCTGCGCGACGTACTTTACATCTCTTCGCTCTTTAATTATTACTGTGGTCAGTCCTGCAGGAGCAATATGCCATTACATGTAACCCTTAACGTTGTCTGAGCTACCTTAACGAAGATATCCTCGAGTTCTCAAAAAAAAATTTCACATGGTGACGAGGCATTTGGCTACCTTAAGAGAGTCATAGTACCCCTTGCCTGCTGCTCCCACTTTTCTAAGCGTTTCAATCAATCTTGCTATGGCCTGTCCTACGGAACCGATGTGCCACTATATGTCCACGATAACGTCGTCACTGTTACTCCCACTACGAGTCTCTCGAGTTAGCAAATGTACCTCGCCGGATGACGAGGCATTTGGGTACCTTAAGGGAGTCATACTTACTGCAGCCAGCTGCTCCCCCTTCTCTGAATCTGTCCTCTCTTTAATTTGTACTGTGGTCAGTCCTGCAGAAGCGATATGCCACCACCTGTCCATGTTACCGTTGTCTGAGTTACTTCAATGACGATTTCCTCGAGATTTCAAATAAATATCGCCGAGTGACGAGGCATTTGGCTACCTTAAGAGAGTCATAGTTACTGCTGCCAGCTGCGCGACGTACTTTACATCTCTTCACTCTTTAATTATTACTGTGGTCAGTCCTGCAGGAGCAATATGCCATTACATGTAACCCTTAACGTTGTCTGAGCTACCTTAACGAAGATATCCTCGAGTTCTCAAAAAAAATTTCACATGGTGACGAGGCATTTGGCTACCGTAAGAGAGTCATAGTACCCCTGCCTGCTGCTCCCACTTTTCTAAGCGTTTCTATCATTCTTGCTATGGCCTGTCCTACGGAACCGATGTGCCACTATATGTCCACGTTAACGTCGTCACTGTTACTCCCACTACGAGTCTCTCGAGTTAGCAAATGTACCTCGCCGGATGACGAGGCATTTGGGTACCTTAAGAGAGTCGTAGTAACTGCTGCCAGCTGCTCGACGTACTTTGCATCTTTCCACTCTTTAATTATTACTGTAGTCAGTCCTGCCGGAGCAATATGCCATTACATGTAAACGTTAACGTTGTCTGAGCTACCTTAACGAAGATATCCTCGAGTTTTCAAAAAACATTTCACATGGTGACGAGGCATTTGGCTACCTTAAGAGAGTCATAGTACCCCTGCCTGCTGCTCCCACTTTTCTAAGCGTTTCTATCATTCTTGCTATGGCCTGTCCTACGGAACCGATGTGCCCCTATATGTCCACGTTAACGTCGTCACTGTTACTAACACTACGAGCCTCTCGATTTAGCAAATGTACCTCGCCCGTTGACGAGGCATTTGGCTACCTTAAGGGAGTCATTGTTACTGCAGCCAGCTGCTCCCCCTTCTTTGAATCTTTCCTCTCTTTAATTCGTACTGTGGTCAGTTCTGCAGAAGCGATATGCCACCACCTGTCCATGTTACCGTTGTCTGAGTTACTTCAATGACGATTTCCTCGAGATTTCAAATAAATATCGCCGAGTGACGAGGCATTTGGCTACCTTAAGAGAGTCATAGTTACTGCTGCCAGCTGCGCGACGTACTTTGCATCTTTCCACTCTTTAATTATTACTGTGGTCAGTCCTGCCGGAGCAATATGAAATTACATGTAAACCTTAACGTTGTCTGAGCTACCTTAACGAAGATATCCTCGAGTTTCCAAAAAACATTTCACATGTTGACGAGGCATTTGGCTACCTTAAGAGAGTGATAGTACCCCTGCCTGCTGCTCCCACTTTTCTAAGCGTTTCTATCATTCTTGCTATGGCCTCTCCTACGGAACCGATGTGCCCCTATATGTCGACGTTAACGTCGTCACTGTTACTCCCACTACGAGTCTCTCGAGTTAGCAAATGTACCTCGCCGGATGACGAGGCATTTGGGTACCTTAAGGGAGTCATTGTTACTGCAGCCAGCTGCTCCCCCTTCTTTGAATCTTTCCTCTCTTTAATTCGTACTGTGGTCAGTCCTGCAGAAGCGATATGCCACCACCTGTCCATGTTACCGTTGTCTGAGTTACTTCAATGACGTTTTCCTCGAGATTTCAAATAAATATCGCCGAGTGACGAGGCATTTGGCTACCTTAAGAGAGTAATAGTTACTGCTGCCAGCTGCGCGACGTACTTTGCATCTTTCCACTCTTTAATTATTACTGTGGTCAGTCCTGCAGGAGCAATATGCCATTACATGTAACCCTTAACGTTGTCTGAGCTACCTTAACGAAGATATCCTCGAGTTCTCAAAAAAAATTTCACATGGTGACGAGGCATTTGGCTACCTTAAGAGAGTCATAGTACCCCTGCCTGCTGCTCCCACTTTTCTAAGCGTTTCTATCATTCTTGCTATGGCCTGTCCTACGGAACCGATGTGCCACTATATGTCCACGTTAACGTCGTCACTGTTACTCCCACTACGAGTCTCTCGAGTTAGCAAATGTACCTCGCCGGATGACGAGGCATTTGGGTACCTTAAGAGAGTCGTAGTAACTGCTGCCAGCTGCTCGACGTACTTTGCATCCTTCCACTCTTTAATTATTACTGTGGTCAGTCCTGCCGGAGCAATATGCCATTACATGTAAACGTTAACGTTGTCTGAGCTACCTTAACGAAGATATCCTCGAGTTTTCAAAAAACATTTCACATGGTGACGAGGCATTTGGCTACCTTAAGAGAGTCATAGTACCCCTGCCTGCTGCTCCCACTTTTCTAAGCGTTTCTATCATTCTTGCTATGGCCTGTCCTACGGAACCGATGTGCCACTATATGTCCACGTTAACGTCGTCACTGTTACTCCCACTACGAGTCTCTCGAGTTAGCTATTGTACCTCGCCGGATGACGAGGCATTTGGGTACCTTAAGGGAGTCATTGTTACTGCAGCCAGCTGCTCCCCCTTCTTTGAATCTTTCCTCTCTTTAATTCGTACTGTGGTCAGTCCTGCAGAAGCGATATGCCACCACCTGTCCATGTTACCGTTGTCTGAGTTACTTCAATGACGATTTCCTCGAGATTTCAAATAAATATCGCCGAGTGACGAGGCATTTGGCTACCTTAAGAGAGTCATAGTTACTGCTGCCAGCTGCGCGACGTACTTTACATCTCTTCACTCTTTAATTATTACTGTGGTCAGCCCTGCAGGAGCAATATGCCATTACATGTAACCCTTAACGTTGTCTGAGCTACCTTAACGAAGATATCCTCGAGTTCTCAAAAAAAAATTTCACATGGTGACGAGGCATTTGGCTACCTTAAGAGAGTCATAGTACCCCTGCCTGCTGCTCCCACTTTTCTAAGCGTTTCTATCATTCTTGCTATGGCCTGTCCTACGGAACCGATGTGCCACTATATGTCCACGTTAACGTCGTCACTGTTACTCCCACTACGAGTCTCTCGAGTTAGCAAATGTACCTCGCCGGATGACGAGGCATTTGGGTACCTTAAGAGAGTCGTAGTAACTGCTGCCAGCTGCTCGACGTACTTTGCATCTTTCCACTCTTTAATTATTACTGTGGTCAGTCCTGCCGGAGCAATATGCCATTACATGTAAACGTTAACGTTGTCTGAGCTACCTTAACGAAGATATCCTCGAGTTTTCAAAAAACATTTCACATGGTGACGAGGCATTTGGCTACCTTAAGAGAGTCATAGTACCCCTGCCTGCTGCTCCCACTTTTCTAAGCGTTTCTATCATTCTTGCTATGGCCTGTCCTACGGAACCGATGTGCCCCTATATGTCGACGTTAACGTCGTCACTGTTACTCCCACTACGAGTCTCTCGAGTTAGCAAATGTACCTCGCCGGATGACGAGGCATTTGGGTACCTTAAGGGAGTCATTGTTACTGCAGCCAGCTGCTCCCCCTTCTTTGAATCTTTCCTCTCTTTAATTCGTACTGTGGTCAGTCCTGCAGAAGCGATATGCCACCACCTGTCCATGTTACCGTTGTCTGAGTTACTTCAATGACGTTTTCCTCGAGATTTCAAATAAATATCGCCGAGTGACGAGGCATTTGGCTACCTTAAGAGAGTAATAGTTACTGCTGCCAGCTGCGCGACGTACTTTGCATCTTTCCACTCTTTAATTATTACTGTGGTCAGTCCTGCAGGAGCAATATGCCATTACATGTAACCCTTAACGTTGTCTGAGCTACCTTAACGAAGATATCCTCGAGTTCTCAAAAAAAATTTCACATGGTGACGAGGCATTTGGCTACCTTAAGAGAGTCATAGTACCCCTGCCTGCTGCTCCCACTTTTCTAAGCGTTTCTATCATTCTTGCTATGGCCTGTCCTACGGAACCGATGTGCCACTATATGTCCACGTTAACGTCGTCACTGTTACTCCCACTACGAGTCTCTCGAGTTAGCAAATGTACCACGCCGGATGACGAGGCATTTGGGTACCTTAAGAGAGTCGTAGTAACTGCTGCCAGCTGCTCGACGTACTTTGCATCTTTCCACTCTTTAATTATTACTGTGGTCAGTCCTGCCGGAGCAATATGCCATTACATGTAAACGTTAACGTTGTCTGAGCTACCTTAACGAAGATATCCTCGAGTTTTCAAAAAACATTTCACATGGTGACGAGGCATTTGGCTACCTTAAGAGAGTCATAGTACCCCTGCCTGCTGCTCCCACTTTTCTAAGCGTTTCTATCATTCTTGCTATGGCCTGTCCTACGGAACCGATGTGCCACTATATGTCCACGTTAACGTCGTCACTGTTACTCCCACTACGAGTCTCTCGAGTTAGCAATTGTACCTCGCCGGATGACGAGGCATTTGGGTACCTTAAGGGAGTCATTGTTACTGCAGCCAGCTGCTCCCCCTTCTTTGAATCTTTCCTCTCTTTAATTCGTACTGTGGTCAGTCCTGCAGAAGCGATATGCCACCACCTGTCCATGTTACCGTTGTCTGAGTTACTTCAATGACGATTTCCTCGAGATTTCAAATAAATATCGCCGAGTGACGAGGCATTTGGCTACCTTAAGAGAGTCATAGTTACTGCTGCCAGCTGCGCGACGTACTTTACATCTCTTCGCTCTTTAATTATTACTGTGGTCAGTCCTGCAGGAGCAATATGCCATTACATGTAACCCTTAACGTTGTCTGAGCTACCTTAACGAAGATATCCTCGAGTTCTCAAAAAAAAATTTCACATGGTGACGAGGCATTTGGCTACCTTAAGAGAGTCATAGTACCCCTTGCCTGCTGCTCCCACTTTTCTAAGCGTTTCAATCAATCTTGCTATGGCCTGTCCTACGGAACCGATGTGCCACTATATGTCCACGATAACGTCGTCACTGTTACTCCCACTACGAGTCTCTCGAGTTAGCAAATGTACCTCGCCGGATGACGAGGCATTTGGGTACCTTAAGGGAGTCATACTTACTGCAGCCAGCTGCTCCCCCTTCTCTGAATCTGTCCTCTCTTTAATTTGTACTGTGGTCAGTCCTGCAGAAGCGATATGCCACCACCTGTCCATGTTACCGTTGTCTGAGTTACTTCAATGACGATTTCCTCGAGATTTCAAATAAATATCGCCGAGTGACGAGGCATTTGGCTACCTTAAGAGAGTCATAGTTACTGCTGCCAGCTGCGCGACGTACTTTACATCTCTTCACTCTTTAATTATTACTGTGGTCAGTCCTGCAGGAGCAATATGCCATTACATGTAACCCTTAACGTTGTCTGAGCTACCTTAACGAAGATATCCTCGAGTTCTCAAAAAAAATTTCACATGGTGACGAGGCATTTGGCTACCGTAAGAGAGTCATAGTACCCCTGCCTGCTGCTCCCACTTTTCTAAGCGTTTCTATCATTCTTGCTATGGCCTGTCCTACGGAACCGATGTGCCACTATATGTCCACGTTAACGTCGTCACTGTTACTCCCACTACGAGTCTCTCGAGTTAGCAAATGTACCTCGCCGGATGACGAGGCATTTGGGTACCTTAAGAGAGTCGTAGTAACTGCTGCCAGCTGCTCGACGTACTTTGCATCTTTCCACTCTTTAATTATTACTGTAGTCAGTCCTGCCGGAGCAATATGCCATTACATGTAAACGTTAACGTTGTCTGAGCTACCTTAACGAAGATATCCTCGAGTTTTCAAAAAACATTTCACATGGTGACGAGGCATTTGGCTACCTTAAGAGAGTCATAGTACCCCTGCCTGCTGCTCCCACTTTTCTAAGCGTTTCTATCATTCTTGCTATGGCCTGTCCTACGGAACCGATGTGCCCCTATATGTCCACGTTAACGTCGTCACTGTTACTAACACTACGAGCCTCTCGATTTAGCAAATGTACCTCGCCCGTTGACGAGGCATTTGGCTACCTTAAGGGAGTCATTGTTACTGCAGCCAGCTGCTCCCCCTTCTTTGAATCTTTCCTCTCTTTAATTCGTACTGTGGTCAGTTCTGCAGAAGCGATATGCCACCACCTGTCCATGTTACCGTTGTCTGAGTTACTTCAATGACGATTTCCTCGAGATTTCAAATAAATATCGCCGAGTGACGAGGCATTTGGCTACCTTAAGAGAGTCATAGTTACTGCTGCCAGCTGCGCGACGTACTTTGCATCTTTCCACTCTTTAATTATTACTGTGGTCAGTCCTGCCGGAGCAATATGAAATTACATGTAAACCTTAACGTTGTCTGAGCTACCTTAACGAAGATATCCTCGAGTTTCCAAAAAACATTTCACATGTTGACGAGGCATTTGGCTACCTTAAGAGAGTGATAGTACCCCTGCCTGCTGCTCCCACTTTTCTAAGCGTTTCTATCATTCTTGCTATGGCCTGTCCTACGGAACCGATGTGCCCCTATATGTCGACGTTAACGTCGTCACTGTTACTCCCACTACGAGTCTCTCGAGTTAGCAAATGTACCTCGCCGGATGACGAGGCATTTGGGTACCTTAAGGGAGTCATTGTTACTGCAGCCAGCTGCTCCCCCTTCTTTGAATCTTTCCTCTCTTTAATTCGTACTGTGGTCAGTCCTGCAGAAGCGATATGCCACCACCTGTCCATGTTACCGTTGTCTGAGTTACTTCAATGACGTTTTCCTCGAGATTTCAAATAAATATCGCCGAGTGACGAGGCATTTGGCTACCTTAAGAGAGTAATAGTTACTGCTGCCAGCTGCGCGACGTACTTTGCATCTTTCCACTCTTTAATTATTACTGTGGTCAGTCCTGCAGGAGCAATATGCCATTACATGTAACCCTTAACGTTGTCTGAGCTACCTTAACGAAGATATCCTCGAGTTCTCAAAAAAAATTTCACATGGTGACGAGGCATTTGGCTACCTTAAGAGAGTCATAGTACCCCTGCCTGCTGCTCCCACTTTTCTAAGCGTTTCTATCATTCTTGCTATGGCCTGTCCTACGGAACCGATGTGCCACTATATGTCCACGTTAACGTCGTCACTGTTACTCCCACTACGAGTCTCTCGAGTTAGCAAATGTACCTCGCCGGATGACGAGGCATTTGGGTACCTTAAGAGAGTCGTAGTAACTGCTGCCAGCTGCTCGACGTACTTTGCATCCTTCCACTCTTTAATTATTACTGTGGTCAGTCCTGCCGGAGCAATATGCCATTACATGTAAACGTTAACGTTGTCTGAGCTACCTTAACGAAGATATCCTCGAGTTTTCAAAAAACATTTCACATGGTGACGAGGCATTTGGCTACCTTAAGAGAGTCATAGTACCCCTGCCTGCTGCTCCCACTTTTCTAAGCGTTTCTATCATTCTTGCTATGGCCTGTCCTACGGAACCGATGTGCCACTATATGTCCACGTTAACGTCGTCACTGTTACTCCCACTACGAGTCTCTCGAGTTAGCTATTGTACCTCGCCGGATGACGAGGCATTTGGGTACCTTAAGGGAGTCATTGTTACTGCAGCCAGCTGCTCCCCCTTCTTTGAATCTTTCCTCTCTTTAATTCGTACTGTGGTCAGTCCTGCAGAAGCGATATGCCACCACCTGTCCATGTTACCGTTGTCTGAGTTACTTCAATGACGATTTCCTCGAGATTTCAAATAAATATCGCCGAGTGACGAGGCATTTGGCTACCTTAAGAGAGTCATAGTTACTGCTGCCAGCTGCGCGACGTACTTTACATCTCTTCACTCTTTAATTATTACTGTGGTCAGCCCTGCAGGAGCAATATGCCATTACATGTAACCCTTAACGTTGTCTGAGCTACCTTAACGAAGATATCCTCGAGTTCTCAAAAAAAAATTTCACATGGTGACGAGGCATTTGGCTACCTTAAGAGAGTCATAGTACCCCTTGCCTGCTGCTCCCACTTTTCTAAGCGTTTCAATCAATCTTGCTATGGCCTGTCCTACGGAACCGATGTGCCACTATATGTCCACGATAACGTCGTCACTGTTACTCCCACTACGAGTCTCTCGAGTTAGCAAATGTACCTCGCCGGATGACGAGGCATTTGGGTACCTTAAGGGAGTCATACTTACTGCAGCCAGCTGCTCCCCCTTCTCTGAATCTGTCCTCTCTTTAATTTGTACTGTGGTCAGTCCTGCAGAAGCGATATGCCACCACCTGTCCATGTTACCGTTGTCTGAGTTACTTCAATGACGATTTCCTCGAGATTTCAAATAAATATCGCCGAGTGACGAGGCATTTGGCTACCTTAAGAGAGTCATAGTTACTGCTGCCAGCTGCGCGACGTACTTTGCATCTTTCCACTCTTTACTTATTACTGTGGTCAGTCCTGCAGGAGCAATATGCCATTACATGTAACCCTTAACGTTGTCTGAGCTACCTTAACGAAGATATCCTCGAGTTCTCAAAAAAAATTTCACATGGTGACGAGGCATTTGGCTACCTTAAGAGAGTCATAGTACCCCTGCCTGCTGCTCCCACTTTTCTAAGCGTTTCTATCATTCTTGCTATGGCCTGTCCTACGGAACCGATGTGCCACTATATTTCCACGTTAACGTCGTCACTGTTACTCCCACTACGAGTCTCTCGAGTTAGCAAATGTACCTCTCCGGATGACGAGGCAATTGGGTACCTTAAGGGAGTCATTGTTACTGCAGCCAGCTGCTCCCCCTTCTTTGAATCTTTCCTCTCTTTAATTCGTACTGTGGTCAGTCCTGCAGAAGCGATATGCCACCACCTGTCCATGTTACCGTTGTCTGAGTTACTTCAATGACGATTTCCTCGAGATTTCAAATAAATATCGCCGAGTGACGAGGCATTTGTCTACCTTAAGAGAGTCATAGTTACTGCTGCCAGCTGCGCGACGTACTTTGCATCTTTCCACTCTTTAATTATTACTGTGGTCAGTCCTGCAGGAGCAATATGCCATCACATGTAACCCTTAACGTTGTCTGAGCTACCTTAACAAAGATATCCTCGAGTTCTCAAAAAAAAATTCACATGGTGACGAGGCATTTGGCTACCTTAAGAGAGTCATAGTACCCCTGCCTGCTGCTCCCACTTTTCTAAGCGTTTCTATCATTCTTGCTATGCCCTGTCCTACGGAACCGATGTGCCACTATATGTCCACGTTAACGTCGTCACTGTTACTCCCACTACGAGTCTCTCGAGTTAGCAAATGTACCTCGCCGGATGACGAGGCATTTGGGTACCTTAAGGGAGTCATTGTTACTGCAGCCAGCTGCTCCCCCTTCTCTGAATCTTTCCTCTCTTTAATTCGTACTGTGGTCAGTCCTGCAGAAGCGATATGCCACCACCTGTCCATGTTACCGTTGTCTGAGTTACTTCAATGACGATTTCCTCGAGATTTCAAATAAATATCGCCGAGTGACGAGGCATTTGGCTACCTTAAGAGAGTCATAGTTACTGCTGCCAGCTGCGCAACGTACTTTGCATCTTTCCACTCTTTAATTATTACTGTGGTCAGTCCTGCAGGAGCAATATGCCATTACATGTAACCCTTAACGTTGTCTGAGCTACCTTAACGAAGATATCCTCGAGTTCTCAAAAAAAATTTCACATGGTGACGAGGCATTTGGCTACCTTAAGAGAGTCATAGTACCCCTGCCTGCTGCTCCCACTTTTCTAGGCGTTTCTATCATTCTTGCTATGGCCTGTCCTACGGAACCGATGTGCCCCTATATGTCCACGTTAACGTCGTCACTGTTACTCCCACTACGAGCCTCTCGAGTTAGCAAATGTACCTCGCCCGTTGACGAGGCATTTGGCTACCTTAAGGGAGTCATTGTTACTGCAGCCAGCTGCTCCCCCTTCTTTGAATCTTTCCTCTCTTTAATTCGTACTGTGGTCAGTTCTGCAGAAGCGATATGCCACCACCTGTCCATGTTACCGTTGTCTGAGTTACTTCAACGACGATTTCCTCGAGTTTTCAAATAAATTTCGCCGAGTGACGAGGCATTTGGCTACCTTAAGAGAGTCGTAGTTACTGCTGCCAGCTGCTCGACGTACTTTGCATCTTTCCACTCTTTAATTATTACTGAGGTCAGTCCTGCCGGAGCAATATGCCATTACATGTAAAGCTTAACATTGTCTGAGCTACCTTAACGAAGATATCCTCGAGTTTTCAAAAAACATTTCACATGGTGACGAGGCATTTGGCTACCTTAAGAGAGTCATAGTACCCCTGCCTGCTGCTCCCACTTTTCTAAGCGTTTCTATCATTCTTGCTATGGCCTGTCCTACGGAACCGATGTGCCACTATATGTCCACGTTAACGTCGTCACTGTTACTATCACAACGAGTCTCTCGAGTTAGCAAATGAACCTCGCCGGATGACGAGGCATTTGGGTACCTTAAGGGAGTCATAGTTACTGCAGCCAGCTGCTCCCCCTTCTTTGAATCTGTCCTCTCTTTAATTTGTACTGTGGTCAGTCCTGCAGAAGCGATAAGCCACCACCTGTCCATGTTACCGTTGTCTGAGTTACTTCAACGACGATTTCCTCGAGTTTTCAAATTAATTTCGCCGAGTGACGAGGCATTTGGCTACCTTAAGAGAGTCATAGTTACTGCTGCCAGCTGCGCGACGTACTTTGCATCTTTCCAGTCTTTAATTTTTACTGTGGTCATTCCTGCTGGAGCAATATGCCATTACATGTAACCCTTAACGTTGTCTGAGCTACCTTAACGAAGATATCCTCGAGTTCTCAAAAAAAATTTCACATGGTGACGAGGCATTTGGCTACCTTAAGAGAGTCATAGTACCCCTGCCTGCTGCTCCCACTTTTCTAAGCGTTTCTGTCATTCTTGCTATGGCCTGTCCTACGGAACCGATGTGCCACTATATGTCCACGTTAACGTCGTCACTGTTACTCCCACTACGAGTCTCTCGAGTTAGCAAATGTACCTCACCGGATGACGAGGCATTTGGGTACCTTAAGGGAGTCATACTTACTGCAGCCAGCTGCTCCCCCTTCTTTGAATCTGTCCTCTCTTTAATTTGTACTGTGGTCAGTCCTGCAGAAGCGATAAGCCACCACCTGTCCATGTTACCGTTGTCTGAGTTACTTCAACGACGATTTCCTCGAGTTTTCAAATAAATTTCGCCGAGTGACGAGGCATTTGGCTACCTTAAGAGAGTCGTAGTTACTGCTGCCAGCTGCTCGACGTACTTTGCATCTTTCCACTCTTTAATTATTACTGTGGTCAGTCCTGCCGGAGCAATATGCCATTACATGTAAAGCTTAACGTTGTCTGAGCTACCTTAACGGAGATATCCTCGAGTATTCAAAAAACATTTCACATGGTGACGAGGCATTTGGCTACCTTAAGAGAGTCATAGTACCCCTGCCTGCTGCTCCAATTTTTCTAAGCGTTTCTATCATTCTGCTATGGCCTGTCCTACGGAACCGATGTGCCACTATATGTCCACGTTAACGTCGTCACTGTTACTCCCACTACGAGTCTCTCGAGTTAGCAAATGTACCTCGCCGGATGACGAGGCATTTGACTACGTTAAGGGGGTCATTGTTACTGCAGCCAGCTGCTCCCCCTTCTTTGAATCTTTCCTCTCTTTAATTCGTACTGTGGTCAGTCCTGCAGAAGCGATATGCCACCACCTGTCCATGTTACCGTTGTCTGAGTTACTTCTATGACGAATTCCTCGAGATTTCAAATTAATATCGCCGAGTGACGAGGCATTTGGCTACCTTAAGAGAGTCATAGTTACTGCTGCCAGCTGCGCGACATACTTTTGCATCTTTCCACTCTTTAATTATTACTGTGGTCAGTCCTGCAGGAGCAATATGCCATTACATGTAACCCTTAACGTTGTCTGAGGTACCTTAACGAAGATATCCTCGAGTTCTCAAAAAAAATTTCACATGGTGACGAGGCATTTGGCTACCTTAAGAGAATCATAGTACCCCTGCCTGCTGCTCCCACTTTTCTAAGCATTTCTATCATTCTTGCTATGGCCTGTCCTACGGAACCGATGTGCCACTATATGTCCACGTTAACGTCGTCACTGTTACTCCCACTACGAGTCTCTCGAGTTAGCAAATGTACCTCGCCGGATGACGAGGCATTTGGCTACCTTAAGGGAGTCATTGTTACTGCAGCCAGCTGCTCCCCCTTCTTTGAATCTTTCCTCTCTTTAATTCGTACGGTGGTCAGTCCTGCAGAAGCGATATGCCACCACCTGTCCATGTTACCGTTGTCTGAGTTACTTCTATGACGAATTCCTCGAGATTTCAAATTAATATCGCCGAGTGACGATGCATTTGGCTACCTTAAGAGAGTCGTAGTTACTGCTGCCAGCTGCTCGACGTACTTTGCATCTTTCCACTCTTTAATTATTACTGTGGTCAGTCCTGCCGGAGCAATATGCCATTACATGTAACCCTTAACGTTGTCTGAGCTACCTTAACGAAAATATCCTCGAGTTCTCAAAAAAAATTTCACATGGTGACGAGGTATTTGGCTACCTTAAGAGAGTCATAGTACCCCTGCCTGCTGCTCCCACTTTTCTAAGCGTTTCTATCATTCTTGCTATGGCCTGTCCTACGGAACCGATGTGCCACTATATGTCCACGTTAACGTCGTCACTGTTACTCCCACTACGAGTCTCTCGAGTTAGCAAATGTACCTCGCCGGATGACGAGGCATTTGGGTACCTTAAGGGAGTCATTGTTACTGCAGCCAGCTGCTCCCCCTTCTTTGAATCTTTCCTCTCTTTAATTCGTACTGTGGTCAGTCCTGCAGAAGCGATATGCCACCACCTGTCCATGTTACCGTTGTCTGAGTTACTTCAATGACGATTTCCTCGAGATTTCAAATAAATATCGCCGAGTGACGAGGCATTTGGCTACCTTAAGAGAGTCATAGTTACTGCTGCCAGCTGCGCGACGTACTTTACATCTCTTCACTCTTTAATTATTACTGTGGTCAGTCCTGCAGGAGCAATATGCCATTACATGTAACCCTTAACGTTGTCTGAGCTACCTTAACGAAGATATCCTCGAGTTCTCAAAAAAAAATTTCACATGGTGACGAGGCATTTGGCTACCTTAAGAGAGTCATAGTACCCCTTGCCTGCTGCTCCCACTTTTCTAAGCGTTTCTATCAATCTTGCTATGGCCTGTCCTACGGAACCGATGTGCCACTATATGTCCACGATAACGTCGTCACTGTTACTCCCACTACGAGTCTCTCGAGTTAGCAAATGTACCTCGCCGGATGACGAGGCATTTGGGTACCTTAAGGGAGTCATACTTACTGCAGCCAGCTGCTCCCCCTTCTCTGAATCTGTCCTCTCTTTAATTTGTACTGTGGTCAGTCCTGCAGAAGCGATATGCCACCACCTGTCCATGTTACCGTTGTCTGAGTTACTTCAATGACGATTTCCTCGAGATTTCAAATAAATATCGCCGAGTGACGAGGCATTTGGCTACCTTAAGAGAGTCATAGTTACTGCTGCCAGCTGCGCGACGTACTTTGCATCTTTCCACTCTTTAATTATTACTGTGGTCAGTCCTGCAGGAGCAATATGCCATCACATGTAACCCTTAACGTTGTCTGAGCTACCTTAACAAAGATATCCTCGAGTTCTGAAAAAAAAATTCACATGGTGACGAGGCATTTGGCTACCTTAAGAGAGTCATAGTACCCCTGCCTGCTGCTCCCACTTTTCTAAGCGTTTCTATCATTCTTGCTATGCCCTGTCCTACGGAACCGATGTGCCACTATATGTCCACGTTAACGTCGTCACTGTTACTCCCACTACGAGTCTCTCGAGTTAGCAAATGTACCTCGCCGGATGACGAGGCATTTGGCTACCTTAAGGGAGTCATTGTTACTGCAGCCAGCTGCTCCCCCTTCTTTGAATCTTTCCTCTCTTTAATTCGTACGGTGGTCAGTCCTGCAGAAGCGATATGCCACCACCTGTCCATGTTACCGTTGTCTGAGTTACTTCTATGACGAATTCCTCGAGATTTCAAATTAATATCGCCGAGTGACGATGCATTTGGCTACCTTAAGAGAGTCGTAGTTACTGCTGCCAGCTGCTCGACGTACTTTGCATCTTTCCACTCTTTAATTATTACTGTGGTCAGTCCTGCCGGAGCAATATGCCATTACATGTAACCCTTAACGTTGTCTGAGCTACCTTAACGAAAATATCCTCGAGTTCTCAAAAAAAATTTCACATGGTGACGAGGCATTTGGCTACCTTAAGAGAGTCATAGTACCCCTGCCTGCTGCTCCCACTTTTCTAAGCGTTTCTATCATTCTTGCTATGGCCTGTCCTACGGAACCGATGTGCCACTATATGTCCACGTTAACGTCGTCACTGTTACTCCCACTACGAGTCTCTCGAGTTAGCAAATGTACCTCGCCGGATGACGAGGCATTTGGGTACCTTAAGGGAGTCATTGTTACTGCAGCCAGCTGCTCCCCCTTCTTTGAATCTTTCCTCTCTTTAATTCGTACTGTGGTCAGTCCTGCAGAAGCGATATGCCACCACCTGTCCATGTTACCGTTGTCTGAGTTACTTCAATGACGATTTCCTCGAGATTTCAAATAAATATCGCCGAGTGACGAGGCATTTGGCTACCTTAAGAGAGTCATAGTTACTGCTGCCAGCTGCGCGACGTACTTTACATCTCTTCACTCTTTAATTATTACTGTGGTCAGTCCTGCAGGAGCAATATGCCATTACATGTAACCCTTAACGTTGTCTGAGCTACCTTAACGAAGATATCCTCGAGTTCTCAAAAAAAAATTTCACATGGTGACGAGGCATTTGGCTACCTTAAGAGAGTCATAGTACCCCTTGCCTGCTGCTCCCACTTTTCTAAGCGTTTCTATCAATCTTGCTATGGCCTGTCCTACGGAACCGATGTGCCACTATATGTCCACGATAACGTCGTCACTGTTACTCCCACTACGAGTCTCTCGAGTTAGCAAATGTACCTCGCCGGATGACGAGGCATTTGGGTACCTTAAGGGAGTCATACTTACTGCAGCCAGCTGCTCCCCCTTCTCTGAATCTGTCCTCTCTTTAATTTGTACTGTGGTCAGTCCTGCAGAAGCGATATGCCACCACCTGTCCATGTTACCGTTGTCTGAGTTACTTCAATGACGATTTCCTCGAGATTTCAAATAAATATCGCCGAGTGACGAGGCATTTGGCTACCTTAAGAGAGTCATAGTTACTGCTGCCAGCTGCGCGACGTACTTTGCATCTTTCCACTCTTTAATTATTACTGTGGTCAGTCCTGCAGGAGCAATATGCCATCACATGTAACCCTTAACGTTGTCTGAGCTACCTTAACAAAGATATCCTCGAGTTCTGAAAAAAAAATTCACATGGTGACGAGGCATTTGGCTACCTTAAGAGAGTCATAGTACCCCTGCCTGCTGCTCCCACTTTTCTAAGCGTTTCTATCATTCTTGCTATGCCCTGTCCTACGGAACCGATGTGCCACTATATGTCCACGTTAACGTCGTCACTGTTACTCCCACTACGAGTCTCTCGAGTTAGCAAATGTACCTCGCCGGATGACGAGGCATTTGGGTACCTTAAGGGAGTCATTGTTACTGCAGCCAGCTGCTCCCCCTTCTCTGAATCTTTCCTCTCTTTAATTCGTGCTGTGGTCAGTCCTGCAGAAGCGATATGCCACCACCTGTCCATGTTACCGTTGTCTGAGTTACTTCAATGACGATTTCCTCGAGATTTCAAATAAATATCGCCGAGTGACGAGGCATTTGGCTACCTTAAGAGAGTCATAGTTACTGCTGCCAGCTGCGCAACGTACTTTGCATCTTTCCACTCTTTAATTATTACTGTGGTCAGTCCTGCAGGAGCAATATGCCATTACATGTAACCCTTAACGTTGTCTGAGCTACCTTAACGAAGATATCCTCGAGTTCTCAAAAAAAATTTCACATGGTGACGAGGCATTTGGCTACCTTAAGAGAGTCATAGTACCCCTGCCTGCTGCTCAAACTTTTCTAAGCGTTTCTATCATTCTTGCTATGGCCTGTCCTACGGAACCGATGTGCCACTATATGTCCACGTTAACGTCGTCACTGTTACTCCCACTACGAGTCTCTCGAGTTAGCAAATGTACCTCGCCGGATGACGAGGCATTTGGGTACCTTAAGGGAGTCATTGTTACTGCAGCCAGCTGCTCCCCCTTCTTTGAATCTTTCCTCTCTTTAATTCGTACTGTGGTCAGTCCTGCAGAAGCGATATGCCACCACCTGTCCATGTTACCGTTGTCTGAGTTACTTCAATGACGATTTCCTCGAGATTTCAAATAAATATCGCCGGATGACGAGGCATTTGGGTATCTTAAGAGAGTCGTAGTAACTGCTGCCAGCTGCTCGACGTACTTTGCATCTTTCCACTCTTTAATTATTACTGTGGTCAGTCCTGCCGGAGCAATATGCCATTACATGTAAACGTTAACGTTGTCTGAGCTACCTTAACGAAGATATCCTCGAGTTTTCAAAAAACATTTCACATGGTGACGAGGCATTTGGCTACCTTAAGAGAGTCATAGTACCCCTGCCTGCTGCTCCCACTTTTCTAAGCGTTTCTATCATTCTTGCTATGGCCTGTCCTACGGAACCGATGTGCCCCTATATGTCCACGTTAACGTCGTCACTGTTACTCCCACTACGAGCCTCTCGAGTTAGCAAATGTACCTCGCCCGTTGACGAGGCATTTGGCTACCTTAAGGGAGTCATTGTTACTGCAGCCAGCTGCTCCCCCTTCTTTGAATCTTTCCTCTCTTTAATTCGTACTGTGGTCAGTTCTGCAGAAGCGATATGCCACCACCTGTCCATGTTACCGTTGTCTGAGTTACTTCAACGACGATTTCCTCGAGTTTTCAAATAAATTTCGCCGAGTGACGAGGCATTTGGCTACCTTAAGAGAGTCGTAGTTACTGCTGCCAGCTGCTCGACGTACTTTGCATCTTTCCACTCTTTAATTATTACTGAGGTCAGTCCTGCCGGAGCAATATGCCATTACATGTAAAGCTTAACGTTGTCTGAGCTACCTTAACGAAGATATCCTCGAGTTTCCAAAAAACATTTCACATGTTGACGAGGCCTTTGGCTACCTTAAGAGAGTGATAGTACCCCTGCCTGTTGCTCCCACTTTTCTAGGCGTTTCTAGCATTCTTGCTATGGCCTGTCCTACGGAACCGATGTGCCCCTATATGTCCACGTTAACGTCGTCACTGTTACTCCCACTACGAGCCTCTCGAGTTAGCAAATGTACCTCGCCCGTTGACGAGGCATTTGGCTACCTTAAGGGAGTCATTGTTACTGCAGCCAGCTGCTCCCCCTTCTTTGAATCTTTCCTCTCTTTAATTCGTACTGTGGTCAGTTCTGCAGAAGCGATATGCCACCACCTGTCCATGTTACCGTTGTCTGAGTTACTTCAACGACGATTTCCTCGAGTTTTCAAATAAATTTCGCCGAGTGACGAGGCATTTGGCTACCTTAAGAGAGTCGTAGTTACTGCTGCCAGCTGCTCGACGTACTTTGCATCTTTCCACTCTTTAATTATTACTGAGGTCAGTCCTGCCGGAGCAATATGCCATTACATGTAAAGCTTAACATTGTCTGAGCTACCTTAACGAAGATATCCTCGAGTTTTCAAAAAACATTTCACATGGTGACGAGGCATTTGGCTACCTTAAGAGAGTCATAGTACCCCTGCCTGCTGCTCCCACTTTTCTAAGCGTTTCTATCATTCTTGCTATGGCCTGTCCTACGGAACCGATGTGCCACTATATGTCCACGTTAACGTCGTCACTGTTACTATCACAACGAGTCTCTCGAGTTAGCAAATGAACCTCGCCGGATGACGAGGCATTTGGGTACCTTAAGGGAGTCATAGTTACTGCAGCCAGCTGCTTCCCCTTCTTTGAATCTGTCCTCTCTTTAATTCGTACTGTGGTCAGTCCTGCAGAAGCGATACGCCACCACCTGTCCATGTTACCGTTGTCTGAGTTACTTCAACGACGGTTTCCTCGAGTTTTCAAATTAATTTCGCCGAGTGACGAGGCATTTGGCTACCTTAAGAGAGTCATAGTTACTGCTGCCAGCTGCGCGACGTACTTTGCATCTTTCCAGTCTTTAATTTTTACTGTGGTCATTCCTGCTGGAGCAATATGCCATTACATGTAACCCTTAACGTTGTCTGAGCTACCTTAACGAAGATATCCTCGAGTTCTCAAAAAAAATTTCACATGGTGACGAGGCATTTGGCTACCTTAAGAGAGTCATAGTACCCCTGCCTGCTGCTCCCACTTTTCTAAGCGTTTCTATCATTCTTGCTATGGCCTGTCCTACGGAACCGATGTGCCACTATATGTCCACGTTAACGTCGTCACTGTTACTCCCACTACGAGTCTCTCGAGTTAGCAAATGTACCTCACCGGATGACGAGGCATTTGGGTACCTTAAGGGAGTCATACTTACTGCAGCCAGCTGCTCCCCCTTCTTTGAATCTGTCCTCTCTTTAATTTGTACTGTGGTCAGTCCTGCAGAAGCGATAAGCCACCACCTGTCCATGTTACCGTTGTCTGAGTTACTTCAACGACGATTTCCTCGAGTTTTCAAATTAATTTCGCCGAGTGACGAGGCATTTGGCTACCGTAAGAGAGTCATAGTTACTGCTGCCAGCTGCGCGACGTACTTTGCATCTTTCCAGTCTTTAATTTTTACTGTGGTCATTCCTGCTGGAGCAATATGCCATTACATGTAACCCTTAACGTTGTCTGAGCTACCTTAACGAAGATATCCTCGAGTTCTCAAAAAAAATTTCACATGGTGACGAGGCATTTGGCTACCTTAAGAGAGTCATAGTACCCCTGCCTGCTGCTCCCACTTTTCTAAGCGTTTCTATCATTCTTGCTATGGCCTGTCCTACGGAACCGATGTGCCACTATATGTCCACGTTAACGTCGTCACTGTTACTCCCACTACGAGTCTCTCGAGTTAGCAAATGTACCTCACCGGATGACGAGGCATTTGGGTACCTTAAGGGAGTCATACTTACTGCAGCCAGCTGCTCCCCCTTCTTTGAATCTGTCCTCTCTTTAATTTGTACTGTGGTCAGTCCTGCAGAAGCGATAAGCCACCACCTGTCCATGTTACCGTTGTCTGAGTTACTTCAACGACGATTTCCTCGAGTTTTCAAATAAATTTCGCCGAGTGACGAGGCATTTGGCTACCTTAAGAGAGTCGTAGTTACTGCTGCCAGCTGCTCGACGTACTTTGCATCTTTCCACTCTTTAATTATTACTGTGGTCAGTCCTGCCGGAGCAATACGCCATTACATGTAAAGCTTAACGTTGTCTGAGCTACCTTAACGGAGATATCCTCGAGTATTCAAAAAACATTTCACATGGTGACGAGGCATTTGGCTACCTTAAGAGAGTCATAGTACCCCTGCCTGCTGCTCCAATTTTTCTAAGCGTTTCTATCATTCTGCTATGGCCTGTCCTACGGAACCGATGTGCCACTATATGTCCACGTTAACGTCGTCACTGTTACTCCCACTACGAGTCTCTCGAGTTAGCAAATGTACCTCGCCGGATGACGAGGCATTTGGGTACCTTAAGGGAGTCATTGTTACTGCAGCCAGCTGCTCCCCCTTCTTTGAATCTTTCCTCTCTTTAATTCGTACTGTGGTCAGTCCTGCAGAAGCGATATGCCACCACCTGTCCATGTTACCGTTGTCTGAGTTACTTCAATGACGATTTCCTCGAGATTTCAAATAAATATCGCCGGATGACGAGGCATTTGGGTATCTTAAGAGAGTCGTAGTAACTGCTGCCAGCTGCTCGACGTACTTTGCATCTTTCCACTCTTTAATTATTACTGTGGTCAGTCCTGCCGGAGCAATATGCCATTACATGTAAACGTTAACGTTGTCTGAGCTACCTTAACGAAGATATCCTCGAGTTTTCAAAAAACATTTCACATGGTGACGAGGCATTTGGCTACCTTAAGAGAGTCATAGTACCCCTGCCTGCTGCTCCCACTTTTCTAAGCGTTTCTATCATTCTTGCTATGGCCTGTCCTACGGAACCGATGTGCCCCTATATGTCCACGTTAACGTCGTCACTGTTACTCCCACTACGAGCCTCTCGAGTTAGCAAATGTACCTCGCCCGTTGACGAGGCATTTGGCTACCTTAAGGGAGTCATTGTTACTGCAGCCAGCTGCTCCCCCTTCTTTGAATCTTTCCTCTCTTTAATTCGTACTGTGGTCAGTTCTGCAGAAGCGATATGCCACCACCTGTCCATGTTACCGTTGTCTGAGTTACTTCAACGACGATTTCCTCGAGTTTTCAAATAAATTTCGCCGAGTGACGAGGCATTTGGCTACCTTAAGAGAGTCGTAGTTACTGCTGCCAGCTGCTCGACGTACTTTGCATCTTTCCACTCTTTAATTATTACTGAGGTCAGTCCTGCCGGAGCAATATGCCATTACATGTAAAGCTTAACGTTGTCTGAGCTACCTTAACGAAGATATCCTCGAGTTTCCAAAAAACATTTCACATGTTGACGAGGCCTTTGGCTACCTTAAGAGAGTGATAGTACCCCTGCCTGTTGCTCCCACTTTTCTAGGCGTTTCTAGCATTCTTGCTATGGCCTGTCCTACGGAACCGATGTGCCCCTATATGTCCACGTTAACGTCGTCACTGTTACTCCCACTACGAGCCTCTCGAGTTAGCAAATGTACCTCGCCCGTTGACGAGGCATTTGGCTACCTTAAGGGAGTCATTGTTACTGCAGCCAGCTGCTCCCCCTTCTTTGAATCTTTCCTCTCTTTAATTCGTACTGTGGTCAGTTCTGCAGAAGCGATATGCCACCACCTGTCCATGTTACCGTTGTCTGAGTTACTTCAACGACGATTTCCTCGAGTTTTCAAATAAATTTCGCCGAGTGACGAGGCATTTGGCTACCTTAAGAGAGTCGTAGTTACTGCTGCCAGCTGCTCGACGTACTTTGCATCTTTCCACTCTTTAATTATTACTGAGGTCAGTCCTGCCGGAGCAATATGCCATTACATGTAAAGCTTAACATTGTCTGAGCTACCTTAACGAAGATATCCTCGAGTTTTCAAAAAACATTTCACATGGTGACGAGGCATTTGGCTACCTTAAGAGAGTCATAGTACCCCTGCCTGCTGCTCCCACTTTTCTAAGCGTTTCTATCATTCTTGCTATGGCCTGTCCTACGGAACCGATGTGCCACTATATGTCCACGTTAACGTCGTCACTGTTACTATCACAACGAGTCTCTCGAGTTAGCAAATGAACCTCGCCGGATGACGAGGCATTTGGGTACCTTAAGGGAGTCATAGTTACTGCAGCCAGCTGCTTCCCCTTCTTTGAATCTGTCCTCTCTTTAATTCGTACTGTGGTCAGTCCTGCAGAAGCGATACGCCACCACCTGTCCATGTTACCGTTGTCTGAGTTACTTCAACGACGGTTTCCTCGAGTTTTCAAATTAATTTCGCCGAGTGACGAGGCATTTGGCTACCTTAAGAGAGTCATAGTTACTGCTGCCAGCTGCGCGACGTACTTTGCATCTTTCCAGTCTTTAATTTTTACTGTGGTCATTCCTGCTGGAGCAATATGCCATTACATGTAACCCTTAACGTTGTCTGAGCTACCTTAACGAAGATATCCTCGAGTTCTCAAAAAAAATTTCACATGGTGACGAGGCATTTGGCTACCTTAAGAGAGTCATAGTACCCCTGCCTGCTGCTCCCACTTTTCTAAGCGTTTCTATCATTCTTGCTATGGCCTGTCCTACGGAACCGATGTGCCACTATATGTCCACGTTAACGTCGTCACTGTTACTCCCACTACGAGTCTCTCGAGTTAGCAAATGTACCTCACCGGATGACGAGGCATTTGGGTACCTTAAGGGAGTCATACTTACTGCAGCCAGCTGCTCCCCCTTCTTTGAATCTGTCCTCTCTTTAATTTGTACTGTGGTCAGTCCTGCAGAAGCGATAAGCCACCACCTGTCCATGTTACCGTTGTCTGAGTTACTTCAACGACGATTTCCTCGAGTTTTCAAATAAATTTCGCCGAGTGACGAGGCATTTGGCTACCTTAAGAGAGTCGTAGTTACTGCTGCCAGCTGCTCGACGTACTTTGCATCTTTCCACTCTTTAATTATTACTGTGGTCAGTCCTGCCGGAGCAATACGCCATTACATGTAAAGCTTAACGTTGTCTGAGCTACCTTAACGGAGATATCCTCGAGTATTCAAAAAACATTTCACATGGTGACGAGGCATTTGGCTACCTTAAGAGAGTCATAGTACCCCTGCCTGCTGCTCCAATTTTTCTAAGCGTTTCTATCATTCTGCTATGGCCTGTCCTACGGAACCGATGTGCCACTATATGTCCACGTTAACGTCGTCACTGTTACTCCCACTACGAGTCTCTCGAGTTAGCAAATGTACCTCGCCGGATGACGAGGCATTTGACTACGTTAAGGGAGTCATTGTTACTGCAGCCAGCTGCTCCCCCTTCTTTGAATCTTTCCTCTCTTTAATTCGTACTGTGGTCAGTTCTGCAGAAGCGATATGCCACCACCTGTCCATGTTACCGTTGTCTGAGTTACTTCAACGACGATTTCCTCGAGTTTTCAAATAAATTTCGCCGAGTGACGAGGCATTTGGCTACCTTAAGAGAGTCGTAGTTACTGCTGCCAGCTGCTCGACGTACTTTGCATCTTTCCACTCTTTAATTATTACTGAGGTCAGTCCTGCCGGAGCAATATGCCATTACATGTAAAGCTTAACATTGTCTGAGCTACCTTAACGAAGATATCCTCGAGTTTTCAAAAAACATTTCACATGGTGACGAGGCATTTGGCTACCTTAAGAGAGTCATAGTACCCCTGCCTGCTGCTCCCACTTTTCTAAGCGTTTCTATCATTCTTGCTATGGCCTGTCCTACGGAACCGATGTGCCACTATATGTCCACGTTAACGTCGTCACTGTTACTATCACAACGAGTCTCTCGAGTTAGCAAATGAACCTCTCCGGATGACGAGGCATTTGGGTACCTTAAGGGAGTCATAGTTACTGCAGCCAGCTGCTCCCCCCTCTTTGAATCTGTCCTCTCTTTAATTTGTACTGTGGTCAGTCCTGCAGAAGCGATAAGCCACCACCTGTCCATGTTACCGTTGTCTGAGTTACTTCAACGACGATTTCCTCGAGTTTTCAAATTAATTTCGCCGAGTGACGAGGCATTTGGCTACCGTAAGAGAGTCATAGTTACTGCTGCCAGCTGCGCGACGTACTTTGCATCTTTCCAGTCTTTAATTTTTACTGTGGTCATTCCTGCTGGAGCAATATGCCATTACATGTAACCCTTAACGTTGTCTGAGCTACCTTAACGAAGATATCCTCGAGTTCTCAAAAAAAATTTCACATGGTGACGAGGCATTTGGCTACCTTAAGAGAGTCATAGTACCCCTGCCTGCTGCTCCCACTTTTCTAAGCGTTTCTATCATTCTTGCTATGGCCTGTCCTACGGAACCGATGTGCCACTATATGTCCACGTTAACGTCGTCACTGTTACTCCCACTACGAGTCTCTCGAGTTAGCAAATGTACCTCACCGGATGACGAGGCATTTGGGTACCTTAAGGGAGTCATACTTACTGCAGCCAGCTGCTCCCCCTTCTTTGAATCTGTCCTCTCTTTAATTTGTACTGTGGTCAGTCCTGCAGAAGCGATAAGCCACCACCTGTCCATGTTACCGTTGTCTGAGTTACTTCAACGACGATTTCCTCGAGTTTTCAAATAAATTTCGCCGAGTGACGAGGCATTTGGCTACCTTAAGAGAGTCGTAGTTACTGCTGCCAGCTGCTCGACGTACTTTGCATCTTTCCACTCTTTAATTATTACTGTGGTCAGTCCTGCCGGAGCAATACGCCATTACATGTAAAGCTTAACGTTGTCTGAGCTACCTTAACGGAGATATCCTCGAGTATTCAAAAAACATTTCACATGGTGACGAGGCATTTGGCTACCTTAAGAGAGTCATAGTACCCCTGCCTGCTGCTCCAATTTTTCTAAGCGTTTCTATCATTCTGCTATGGCCTGTCCTACGGAACCGATGTGCCACTATATGTCCACGTTAACGTCGTCACTGTTACTCCCACTACGAGTCTCTCGAGTTAGCAAATGTACCTCGCCGGATGACGAGGCATTTGACTACGTTAAGGGAGTCATTGTTACTGCAGCCAGCTGCTCCCCCTTCTTTGAATCTTTCCTCTCTTTAATTCGTACTGTGGTCAGTCCTGCAGAAGCGATATGCCACCACCTGTCCATGTTACCGTTGTCTGAGTTACTTCAACGACGATTTCCTCGAGTTTTCAAATAAATTTCGCCGAGTGACGAGGCATTTGGCTACCTTAAGAGAGTCGTAGTTACTGCTGCCAGCTGCTCGACGTACTTTGCATCTTTCCACTCTTTAATTATTACTGAGGTCAGTCCTGCCGGAGCAATATGCCATTACATGTAAAGCTTAACGTTGTCTGAGCTACCTTAACGAAGATATCCTCGAGTTTCCAAAAAACATTTCACATGTTGACGAGGCCTTTGGCTACCTTAAGAGAGTGATAGTACCCCTGCCTGCTGCTCCCACTTTTCTAGGCGTTTCTATCATTCTTGCTATGGCCTGTCCTACGGAACCGATGTGCCCCTATATGTCCACGTTAACGTCGTCATTGTTACTCCCACTACGAGCCTCTCGAGTTAGCAAATGTACCTCGCCCGTTGACGAGGCATTTGGCTACCTTAAGGGAGTCATTGTTACTGCAGCCAGCTGCTCCCCCTTCTTTGAATCTTTCCTCTCTTTAATTCGTACTGTGGTCAGTTCTGCAGAAGCGATATGCCACCACCTGTCCATGTTACCGTTGTCTGAGTTACTTCAACGACGATTTCCTCGAGTTTTCAAATAAATTTCGCCGAGTGACGAGGCATTTGGCTACCTTAAGAGAGTCGTAGTTACTGCTGCCAGCTGCTCGACGTACTTTGCATCTTTCCACTCTTTAATTATTACTGAGGTCAGTCCTGCCGGAGCAATATGCCATTACATGTAAAGCTTAACATTGTCTGAGCTACCTTAACGAAGATATCCTCGAGTTTTCAAAAAACATTTCACATGGTGACGAGGCATTTGGCTACCTTAAGAGAGTCATAGTACCCCTGCCTGCTGCTCCCACTTTTCTAAGCGTTTCTATCATTCTTGCTATGGCCTGTCCTACGGAACCGATGTGCCACTATATGTCCACGTTAACGTCGTCACTGTTACTATCACAACGAGTCTCTCGAGTTAGCAAATGAACCTCGCCGGATGACGAGGCATTTGGGTACCTTAAGGGAGTCATAGTTACTGCAGCCAGCTGCTCCCCCTTCTTTGAATCTGTCCTCTCTTTAATTTGTACTGTGGTCAGTCCTGCAGAAGCGATAAGCCACCACCTGTCCATGTTACCGTTGTCTGAGTTACTTCAACGACGATTTCCTCGAGTTTTCAAATTAATTTCGCCGAGTGACGAGGCATTTGGCTACCTTAAGAGAGTCATAGTTACTGCTGCCAGCTGCGCGACGTACTTTGCATCTTTCCAGTCTTTAATTTTTACTGTGGTCATTCCTGCTGGAGCAATATGCCATTACATGTAACCCTTAACGTTGTCTGAGCTACCTTAACGAAGATATCCTCGAGTTCTCAAAAAAAATTTCACATGGTGACGAGGCATTTGGCTACCTTAAGAGAGTCATAGTACCCCTGCCTGCTGCTCCCACTTTTCTAAGCGTTTCTATCATTCTTGCTACGGCCTGTCCTACGGAACCGATGTGCCACTATATGTCCACGTTAACGTCGTCACTGTTACTCCCACTACGAGTCTCTCGAGTTAGCAAATGTACCTCACCGGATGACGAGGCATTTGGGTACCTTAAGGGAGTCATACTTACTGCAGCCAGCTGCTCCCCCTTCTTTGAATCTGTCCTCTCTTTAATTTGTACTGTGGTCAGTCCTGCAGAAGCGATAAGCCACCACCTGTCCATGTTACCGTTGTCTGAGTTACTTCAACGACGATTTCCTCGAGTTTTCAAATAAATTTCGCCGAGTGACGAGGCATTTGGCTACCTTAAGAGAGTCGTAGTTACTGCTGCCAGCTGCTCGACGTACTTTGCATCTTTCCACTCTTTAATTATTACTGTGGTCAGTCCTGCCGGAGCAATATGCCATTACATGTAAAGCTTAACGTTGTCTGAGCTACCTTAACGGAGATATCCTCGAGTATTCAAAAAACATTTCACATGGTGACGAGGCATTTGGCTACCTTAAGAGAGTCATAGTACCCCTGCCTGCTGCTCCAATTTTTCTAAGCGTTTCTATCATTCTGCTATGGCCTGTCCTACGGAACCGATGTGCCACTATATGTCCACGTTAACGTCGTCACTGTTACTCCCACTACGAGTCTCTCGAGTTAGCAAATGTACCTCGCCGGATGACTAGGCATTTGACTACGTTAAGGGAGTCATTGTTACTGCAGCCAGCTGCTCCCCCTTCTTTGAATCTTTCCTCTCTTTAATTCGTACTGTGGTCAGTCCTGCAGAAGCGATATGCCACCACCTGTCCATGTTACCGTTGTCTGAGTTACTTCTATGACGAATTCCTCGAGATTTCAAATTAATATCGCCGAGTGACGAGGCATTTGGCTACCTTAAGAGAGTCATAGTTACTGCTGCCAGCTGCGCGACATACTTTTGCATCTTTCCACTCTTTAATTATTACTGTGGTCAGTCCTGCAGGAGCAATATGCCATTACATGTAACCCTTAACGTTGTCTGAGGTACCTTAACGAAGATATCCTCGAGTTCTCAAAAAAAATTTCACATGGTGACGAGGCATTTGGGTACCTTAAGAGAATCATAGTACCCCTGCCTGCTGCTCCCACTTTTCTAAGCGTTTCTATCATTCTTGCTATGGCCTGTCCTACGGAACCGATGTGCCACTATATGTCCACGTTAACGTCGTCACTGTTACTCCCACTACGAGTCTCTCGAGTTAGCAAATGTACCTCGCCGGATGACGAGGCATTTGGCTACCATGAGGGAGTCATTGTTACTGCAGCCAGCTGCTCCCCTTTCTTTGAATCTTTCCTCTCTTTAATTCGTACTGTGGTCAGTCCTGCAGAAGCGATATGCCGCCACCTGTCCATGTTACCGTTGTCTGAGGTACTTCAATGACGATTTCCTCGAGATTTCAAATAAATATCGCCGAGTGACGAGTCATTTGGCTACCTTAAGAGAGTCATAGTTACTGCTGCCAGCTGCGCGACGTACTTTGCACCTTTCCACTCTTTAATTATTACTGTGGTCAGTATTGCAGGAGCAATATGCCATTACATGTAACCCTTAACGTTGTCTGAGGTACCTTAACGAAGATATCCTCGAGTTTTCAAAAAACATTTCACATGGTGACGAGGCATTTGGCTACCTTAAGAGAGTCATAGTACCCCTGCCTGCTGCTCCCACCTTTCTAAGCGTTTCTATCAATCTTGCTATGGCCTGTCCTACGGAACCGATGTGCCACTATATGTCCACGTTAACGTCGTCACTGTTACTCCCACTACGAGTCTCTCGAGTTAGCAAATGTACCTTGCCGGATGACGAGGCATTTGGGTACCTTAAGGGAGTCATACTTACTGCAGCCAGCTGCTCCCCCTTCTTTGAATCTGTCCTCTCTTTAATTTGTACTGTGGTCAGTCCTGCAGAAGCGATACGCCACCACCTGTCCATGTTACCGTTGTCTGAGTTACTTCAACGACGATTTCCTATAGATTTCAAATAAATATCGCCGAGTGACGAGGCATTTGGCTACCTTAAGAGAGTCATAGTTACTGCTGCCAGCTGCGCGACGTACTTTGCATCTTTCCACTCTTTAATTATTACTGTGGTCAGTCCTGCCGGAGCAATATGCCATTACATGTAAAGCTTAACGTTGTCTGAGCTACCTTAACGGAGATATCCTCGAGTATTCAAAAAACATTTCACATGGTGACGAGGCACTTGGCTACCTTAAGAGAGTCATAGTACCCCTGCCTGCTGCTCCCATTTTTCTAAGCGTTTCTATCATTCTTGCTATGGCCTGTCCTACGGAACCGATGTGCCACTATATGTCCACGTTAACGTCGTCACTGTTACTCCCACTACGAGTCTCCCGAGTTAGCAAATGTACCTCGCCGGATGACGAGGCATTTGACTACGTTAAGGGAGTCATTGTTACTGCAGCCAGCTGCTCCCCCTTCTTTGAATCTTTCCTCTCTTTAATTCGTACTGTGGTCAGTCCTGCAGAAGCGATATGCCACCACCTGTCCATGTTACCGTTGTCTGAGTTACTTCTATGACGAATTCCTCGAGATTTCAAATTAATATCGCCGAGTGACGAGGCATTTGGCTACCTTAAGAGAGTCATAGTTACTGCTGCCAGCTGCGCGACATACTTTTGCATCTTTCCACTCTTTAATTATTACTGTGGTCAGTCCTGCAGGAGCATTATGCCATTACATGTAACCCTTAACGTTGTCTGAGGTACCTTAACGAAGATATCCTCGAGTTCTCAAAAAAAATTTCACATGGTGACGAGGCATTTGGCTACCTTAAGAGAATCATAGTACCCCTGCCTGCTGCTCCCACTTTTCTAAGCGTTTCTATCATTCTTGCTATGGCCTGTCCTACGGAACCGATGTGCCACTATATGTCCACGTTAACGTCGTCACTGTTACTCCCACTACGAGTCTCTCGAGTTAGCAAATGTACCTCGCCGGATGACGAGGCATTTGGCTACCTTAAGGGAGTCATTGTTACTGCAGCCAGCTGCTCCCCCTTCTTTGAATCTTTCCTCTCTTTAATTCGTACTGTGGTCAGTCCTGCAGAAGCGATATGCCACCACCTGTCCATGTTACCGTTGTCTGAGTTACTTCTATGACGAATTCCTCGAGATTTCAAATTAATATCGCCGAGTGACGATGCATTTGGCTACCTTAAGAGAGTCGTAGTTACTGCTGCCAGCTGCTCGACGTACTTTGCATCTTTCCACTCTTTAATTATTACTGTGGTCAGTCCTGCCGGAGCAATATGCCATTACATGTAAAGCTTAACGTTGTCTGAGCTACATTAACGAAGATATCCTCGAGTTCTCAAAAAAAATTTCACATGGTGACGAGGCATTTGGCTACCTTAAGAGAGTCATAGTACCCCTGCCTGCTGCTCCCACTTTTCTAAGCGTTTCTATCATTCTTGCTATGGCCTGTCCTACGGAACCGATGTGCCACTATATGTCCACGTTAACGTCGTCACTGTTACTCCCACTACGAGTCTCTCGAGTTAGCAAATGTACCTCGCCGGATGACGAGGCATTTGACTACGTTAAGGGAGTCATTGTTACTGCAGCCAGCTGCTCCCCCCTCTTTGAATCTTTCCTCTCTTTAATTCGTACTGTGGTCAGTCCTGCAGAAGCGATATGCCACCACCTGTCCATGTTACCGTTGTCTGAGTTACTTCTATGACGAATTCCTCGAGATTTCAAATTAATATCGCCGAGTGACGAGGCATTTGGCTACCTTAAGAGAGTCATAGTTACTGCTGCCAGCTGCGCGACATACTTTTGCATCTTTCCACTCTTTAATTATTACTGTGGTCAGTCCTGCAGGAGCAATATGCCATTACATGTAACCCTTAACGTTGTCTGAGGTACCTTAACGAAGATATCCTCGAGTTCTCAAAAAAAATTTCACATGGTGACGAGGCATTTGGCTACCTTAAGAGAATCATAGTACCCCTGCCTGCTGCTCCCACTTATCTAAGCGTTTCTATCATTCTTGCTATGGCCTGTCCTACGGAACCGATGTGCCACTATATGTCCACGTTAACGTCGTCACTGTTACTCCCACTACGAGTCTCTCGAGTTAGCAAATGTACCTCGCTGGATGACGAGGCATTTGGCTACCTTAAGGGAGTCATTGTTACTGCAGCCAGCTGCTCCCCCTTCTTTGAATCTTTCCTCTCTTTAATTCGTACTGTGGTCAGTCCTGCAGAAGCGATATGCCACCACCTGTCCATGTTACCGTTGTCTGAGTTACTTCTATGACGAATTCCTCGAGATTTCAAATTAATATCGCCGAGTGACGATGCATTTCGCTACCTTAAGAGAGTCGTAGTTACTGCTGCCAGCTGCTCGACGTACTTTGCATCTTTCCACTCTTTAATTATTACTGTGGTCAGTCCTGCCGGAGCAATATGCCATTACATGTAAAGCTTAACGTTGTCTGAGCTACCTTAACGAAGATATCCTCGAGTTCTCAAAAAAAATTTCACATGGTGACGAGGCATTTAGCTACCTTAAGAGAGTCGTAGTACCCCTGCCAGCTGCTCCCACTTTTCTAAGCGTTTCTATCATTCTTGCTATGGCCTGTCCTACGGAACCGATGTGCCACTATATGTCCACGTTAACGTCGTCACTGTTACTCCCACTACGAGTCTCTCGAGTTAGCAAATGTACCTTGCCGGATGACGAGGCATTTGGGTACCTGAAGGGAGTCATACTTACTGCAGCCAGCTGCTCCCCCTTCTTTGAATCTGTCCTCTCTTTAATTTGTACTGTGGTCAGTCCTGCAGAAGCGATACGCCACCACCTGTCCATGTTACCGTTGTCTGAGTTACTTCAACGACGATTTCCTCGAGATTTCAAATAAATATCGCCGAGTGACGAGGCATTTGGCTACCTTAAGAGAGTCATAGTTACTGCTGCCAGCTGCGCGACGTACTTTGCATCTTTCCACTCTTTAATTATTACTGTGGTCAGTCCTGCCGGAGCAATATGCCATTACATGTAAAGCTTAACGTTGTCTGAGCTACCTTAACGGAGATATCCTCGAGTATTCAAAAAACATTTCACATGGTGACGAGGCATTTGGCTACCTTAAGAGAGTCATAGTACCCCTGCCTGCTGCTCCCATTTTTCTAAGCGTTTCTATCATTCTTGCTATGGCCTGTCCTACGGAACCGATGTGCCACTATATGTCCACGTTAACGTCGTCACTGTTACTCCCACTACGAGTCTCTCGAGTTAGCAAATGTACCTCGCCGGATGACGAGGCATTTGACTACGTTAAGGGAGTCATTGTTACTGCAGCCAGCTGCTCCCCCTTCTTTGAATCTTTCCTCTCTTTAATTCGTACTGTGGTCAGTCCTGCAGAAGCGATATGCCACCACCTGTCCATGTTACCGTTGTCTGAGTTACTTCTATGACGAATTCCTCGAGATTTCAAATTAATATCGCCGAGTGACGAGGCATTTGGCTACCTTAAGAGAGTCATAGTTACTGCTGCCAGCTGCGCGACATACTTTTGCATCTTTCCACTCTTTAATTATTACTGTGGTCAGTCCTGCAGGAGCAATATGCCATTACATGTAACCCTTAACGTTGTCTGAGGTACCTTAACGAAGATATACTCGAGTTCTCAAAAAAAATTTCACATGGTGACGAGGCATTTGGCTACCTTAAGAGAATCATAGTACCCCTGCCTGCTGCTCCCACTTTTCTAAGCATTTCTATCATTCTTGCTATGGCCTGTCCTACGGAACCGATGTGCCACTATATGTCCACGTTAACGTCGTCACTGTTACTCCCACTACGAGTCTCTCGAGTTAGCAAATGTACCTTGCCGGATGACGAGGCATTTGGGTACCTGAAGGGAGTCATACTTACTGCAGCCAGCTGCTCCCCCTTCTTTGAATCTGTCCTCTCTTTAATTTGTACTGTGGTCAGTCCTGCAGAAGCGATAAGCCACCACCTGTCCATGTTACCGTTGTCTGAGTTACTTCAACGACGATTTCCTCGAGATTTCAAATAAATATCGCCGAGTGACGAGGCATTTGGCTACCTTAAGAGAGTCATAGTTACTGCTGCCAGCTGCGCGACGTACTTTGCATCTTTCCACTCTTTAATTATTACTGTGGTCAGTCCTGCCGGAGCAATATGCCATTACATGTAAAGCTTAACGTTGTCTGAGCTACCTTAACGGAGATATCCTCGAGTATTCAAAAAACATTTCACATGGTGACGAGGCATTTGGCTACCTTAAGAGAGTCATAGTACCCCTGCCTGCTGCTCCCATTTTTCTAAGCGTTTCTATCATTCTTGCTATGGCCTGTCCTACGGAACCGATGTGCCACTATATGTCCACGTTAACGTCGTCACTGTTACTCCCACTACGAGTCTCTCGAGTTAGCAAATGTACCTCGCCGGATGACGAGGCATTTGACTACGTTAAGGGAGTCATTGTTACTGCAGCCAGCTGCTCCCCCTTCTTTGAATCTTTCCTCTCTTTAATTCGTACTGTGGTCAGTCCTGCAGAAGCGATATGCCACCACCTGTCCATGTTACCGTTGTCTGAGTTACTTCTATGACGAATTCCTCGAGATTTCAAATTAATATCGCCGAGTGACGATGCATTTCGCTACCTTAAGAGAGTCGTAGTTACTGCTGCCAGCTGCTCGACGTACTTTGCATCTTTCCACTCTTTAATTATTACTGTGGTCAGTCCTGCCGGAGCAATATGCCATTACATGTAAAGCTTAACGTTGTCTGAGCTACCTTAACGAAGATATCCTCGAGTTCTCAAAAAAAATTTCACATGGTGACGAGGCATTTGGCTACCTTAAGAGAGTCATAGTACCCCTGCCTGCTGCTCCCACTTTTCTAAGCGTTTCTATCATTCTTGCTATGGCCTGTCCTACGGAACCGATGTGCCACTATATGTCCACGTTAACGTCGTCACTGTTACTCCCACTACGAGTCTCTCGAGTTAGCAAATGTACCTCGCCGGATGACGAGGCATTTGGCTACCATGAGGGAGTCATTGTTACTGCAGCCAGCTGCTCCTCTTTCTTTGAATCTTTCCTCTCTTTAATTCGTACTGTGGTCAGTCCTGCAGAAGCGATATGCCACCACCTGTCCATGTTACCGTTGTCTGAGGTACTTCAATGACGATTTCCTCGAGATTTCAAATAAATATCGCCGAGTGACGAGTCATTTGGCTACCTTAAGAGAGTCATAGTTACTGCTGCCAGCTGCGCGACGTACTTTGCACCTTTCCACTCTTTAATTATTACTGTGGTAAGTCCTGCAGGAGCAATATGCCATTACATGTAACCCTTAACGTTGTCTGAGGTACCTTAACGAAGATATCCTCGAGTTTTCAAAAAACATTTCACATGGTGACGAGGCATTTGGCTACCTTAAGAGAGTCATAGTACCCCTGCCTGCTGCTCCCACCTTTCTAAGCGTTTCTATCATTCTTGCTATGGCCTGTCCTACGGAACCGATGTGCCACTATATGTCCACGTTAACGTCGTCACTGTTACTCCCACTACGAGTCTCTCGAGTTAGCAAATGTACCTTGCCGGATGACGAGGCATTTGGGTACCTGAAGGGAGTCATACTTACTGCAGCCAGCTGCTCCCCCTTCTTTGAATCTGTCCTCTCTTTAATTTGTACTGTGGTCAGTCCTGCAGAAGCGATACGCCACCACCTGTCCATGTTACCGTTGTCTGAGTTACTTCTATGACGAATTCCTCGAGATTTCAAATTAATATCGCCGAGTGACGAGGCATTTGGCTACCTTAAGAGAGTCATAGTTACTGCTGCCAGCTGCGCGACATACTTTTGCATCTTTCCACTCTTTAATTATTACTGTGGTCAGTCCTGCAGGAGCAATATGCCATTACATGTAACCCTTAACGTTGTCTGAGGTACCTTAACGAAGATATCCTCGAGTTCTCAAAAAAAATTTCACATGGTGACGAGGCATTTGGCTACCTTAAGAGAATCATAGTACCCCTGCCTGCTGCTCCCACTTTTCTAAGCATTTCTATCATTCTTGCTATGGCCTGTCCTACGGAACCGATGTGCCACTATATGTCCACGTTAACGTCGTCACTGTTACTCCCACTACGAGTCTCTCGAGTTAGCAAATGTACCTTGCCGGATGACGAGGCATTTGGGTACCTGAAGGGAGTCATACTTACTGCAGCCAGCTGCTCCCCCTTCTTTGAATCTGTCCTCTCTTTAATTTGTACTGTGGTCAGTCCTGCAGAAGCGATAAGCCACCACCTGTCCATGTTACCGTTGTCTGAGTTACTTCAACGACGATTTCCTCGAGATTTCAAATAAATATCGCCGAGTGACGAGGCATTTGGCTACCTTAAGAGAGTCATAGTTACTGCTGCCAGCTGCGCGACGTACTTTGCATCTTTCCACTCTTTAATTATTACTGTGGTCAGTCCTGCCGGAGCAATATGCCATTACATGTAACCCTTAACGTTGTCTGAGGTACCTTAACGAAGATATCCTCGAGTTTTCAAAAAACATTTCACATGGTGACGAGGCATTTGGCTACCTTAAGAGAGTCATAGTACCCCTGCCTGCTGCTCCCACCTTTCTAAGCGTTTCTATCATTCTTGCTATGGCCTGTCCTACGGAACCGATGTGCCACTATATGTCCACGTTAACGTCGTCACTGTTACTCCCACTACGAGTCTCTCGAGTTAGCAAATGTACCTTGCCGGATGACGAGGCATTTGGGTACCTTAAGGGAGTCATACTTACTGCAGCCAGCTGCTCCCCCTTCTTTGAATCTGTCCTCTCTTTAATTCGTACTGTGGTCAGTCCTGCAGAAGCGATATGCCACCACCTGTCCATGTTACCGTTGTCTGAGTTACTTCTATGACGAATTCCTCGAGATTTCAAATAAATATCGCCGAGTGACGAGGCATTTGGCTACCTTAAGAGAGTAATAGTTACTGCTGCCAGCTGCGCGACGTACTTTGCATCTTTCCACTCTTTAATTATTACTGTGGTCAGTCCTGCAGGATCAATATGCCATTACATGTAACCCTTAACGTTGTCTGAGGTACCTTAACGAAGATATCCTCGAGTTTTCAAAAAACATTTCACATGGTGACGAGGCATTTGGCTACCTTAAGAGAGTCATAGTACCCCTGCCTGCTGCTCCCACCTTTCTAAGCGTTTCTATCATTCTTGCTATGGCCTGTCCTACGGAACCGATGTGCCACTATATGTCCACGTTAACGTCGTCACTGTTACTCCCACTACGAGTCTCTCGAGTTAGCAAATGTACCTTGCCGGATGACGAGGCATTTGGGTACCTGAAGGGAGTCATACTTACTGCAGCCAGCTGCTCCCCCTTCTTTGAATCTGTCCTCTCTTTAATTTGTACTGTGGTCAGTCCTGCAGAAGCGATAAGCCACCACCTGTCCATGTTACCGTTGTCTGAGTTACTTCAACGACGATTTCCTCGAGATTTCAAATAAATATCGCCGAGTGACGAGGCATTTGGCTACCTTAAGAGAGTCGTAGTTACTGCTGCCAGCTGCTCGACGTACTTTGCATCTTTCCACTCTTTAGTTATCACTGTGGTCAGTCCTGCAGGAGCAATATGCCATTACATGTAACCCTTAACGTTGTCTGAGGTACCTTAACGAAGATATCCTCGAGTTTTCAAAAAACATTTCACATGGTGACGAGGCATTTGGCTACCTTAAGAGAGTCATAGTACCCCTGCCTGCTGCTCCCACCTTTCTAAGCGTTTCTATCATTCTTGCTATGGCCTGTCCTACGGAACCGATGTGCCACTATATGTCCACGTTAACGTCGTCACTGTTACTCCCACTACGAGTCTCTCGAGTTAGCAAATGTACCTTGCCGGATGACGAGGCATTTGGGTACCTTAAGGGAGTCATACTTACTGCAGCCAGCTGCTCCCCCTTCTTTGAATCTGTCCTCTCTTTAATTCGTACTGTGGTCAGTCCTGCAGAAGCGATATGCCACCACCTGTCCATGTTACCGTTGTCTGAGTTACTTCTATGACGAATTCCTCGAGATTTCAAATTAATATCGCCGAGTGACGATGCATTTCGCTACCTTAAGAGAGTCGTAGTTACTGCTGCCAGCTGCTCGACGTACTTTGCATCTTTCCACTCTTTAATTATTACTGTGGTCAGTCCTGCCGGAGCAATATGCCATTACATGTAAAGCTTAACGTTGTCTGAGGTACCTTAACGAAGATATCCTCGAGTTCTCAAAAAAAATTTCACATGGTGACGAGGCATTTGGCTACCTTAAGAGAGTCATAGTACCCCTGCCTGCTGCTCCCACTTTTCTAAGCGTTTCTATCATTCTTGCTATGGCCTGTCCTACGGAACCGATGTGCCACTATATGTCCACGTTAACGTCGTCACTGTTACTCCCACTACGAGTCTCTCGAGTTAGCAAATGTACCTTGCCGGATGACGAGGCATTTGGGTACCTTAAGGGAGTCATACTTACTGCAGCCAGCTGCTCCCCCTTCTTTGAATCTGTCCTCTCTTTAATTTGTACTGTGGTCAGTCCTGCAGAAGCGATATGCCACCACCTGTCCATGTTACCGTTGTCTGAGTTACTTCAATGACGATTTCCTCGAGATTTCAAATAAATATCGCCGAGTGACGAGGCATTTGGCTACCTTAAGAGAGTAATAGTTACTGCTGCCAGCTGCGCGACGTACTTTGCATCTTTCCACTCTTTAATTATTACTGTGGTCAGTCCTGCAGGATCAATATGCCATTACATGTAACCCTTAACGTTGTCTGAGCTACCTTAACGAAGATATCCTCGAGTTCTCAAAAAAAATTTCACATGGTGACGAGGCATTTGGCTACCTTAAGAGAGTCATAGTACCCCTGCCTGCTGCTCCCACTTTTCTAAGCGTTTCTATCATTCTTGCTATGGCCTGTCCTACGGAACCGATGTGCCACTATATGTCCACGTTAACGTCGTCACTGTTACTCCCACTACGAGTCTTTCGAGTTAGCAAATGTACCTCGCCGGATGACGAGGCATTTGGGTACCTTAAGAGAGTCGTAGTAACTGCTGCCAGCTGCTCGACGTACTTTGCATCTTTCCACTCTTTAATTATTACTGTGGTCAGTCCTGCCGGAGCAATATGCCATTACATGTAAACGTTAACGTTGTCTGAGCTACCTTAACGAAGATATCCTCGAGTTTTCAAAAAACATTTCACATGGTGACGAGGCATTTGGCTACCTTAAGAGAGTCATAGTACCCCTGCCTGCTGCTCCCACTTTTCTAAGCGTTTCTATCATTCTTGCTATGGCCTGTCCTACGGAACCGATGTGCCCCTATATGTCCACGTTAACGTCGTCACTGTTACTCCCACTACGAGCCTCTCGAGTTAGCAAATGTACCTCGCCCGTTGACGAGGCATTTGGCTACCTTAAGGGAGTCATTGTTACTGCAGCCAGCTGCTCCCCCTTCTTTGAATCTTTCCTCTCTTTAATTCGTACTGTGGTCAGTTCTGCAGAAGCGATATGCCACCACCTGTCCATGTTACCGTTGTCTGAGTTACTTCAACGACGATTTCCTCGAGTTTTCAAATAAATTTCGCCGAGTGACGAGGCATTTGGCTACCTTAAGAGAGTCGTAGTTACTGCTGCCAGCTGCTCGACGTACTTTGCATCTTTCCACTCTTTAATTATTACTGAGGTCAGTCCTGCCAGAGCAATAAGCCATTACATGTAAAGCTTAACGTTGTCTGAGCTACCTTAACGAAGATATCCTCGAGTTTTCAAAAAACATTTCACATGGTGACGAGGCATTTGGCTACCTTAAGAGAGTCATAGTACCCCTGCCTGCTGCTCCCATTTTTCTAAGCGTTTCTATCATTCTTGCTATGGCCTGTCCTACGGAACCGATGTGCCACTATATGTCCACGTTAACGTCGTCACTGTTACTCCCACTACGAGTCTCTCGAGTTAGCAAATGTACCTCGCCGGATGACGAGGCATTTGACTACGTTAAGGGAGTCATTGTTACTGCAGCCAGCTGCTCCCCCTTCTTTGAATCTTTCCTCTCTTTAATTCGTACTGTGGTCAGTCCTGCAGAAGCGATATGCCACCACCTGTCCATGTTACCGTTGTCTGAGTTACTTCTATGACGAATTCCTCGAGATTTCAAATTAATATCGCCGAGTGACGATGCATTTCGCTACCTTAAGAGAGTCGTAGTTACTGCTGCCAGCTGCTCGACGTACTTTGCATCTTTCCACTCTTTAATTATTACTGTGGTCAGTCCTGCCGGAGCAATATGCCATTACATGTAAAGCTTAACGTTGTCTGAGCTACCTTAACGAAGATATCCTCGAGTTCTCAAAAAAAATTTCACATGGTGACGAGGCATTTGGCTACCTTAAGAGAGTCGTAGTACCCCTGCCTGCTGCTCCCACTTTTCTAAGCGTTTCTATCATTCTTGCTATGGCCTGTCCTACGGAACCGATGTGCCACTATATGTCCACGTTAACGTCGTCACTGTTACTCCCACTACGAGTCTCTCGAGTTAGCAAATGTACCTCGCCGGATGACGAGGCATTTGGCTACCATGAGGGAGTCATTGTTACTGCAGCCAGCTGCTCCCCTTTCTTTGAATCTTTCCTCTCTTTAATTCGTACTGTGGTCAGTCCTGCAGAAGCGATATGCCACCACCTGTCCATGTTACCGTTGTCTGAGGTACTTCAATGACGATTTCCTCGAGATTTCAAATAAATATCGCCGAGTGACGAGTCATTTGGCTACCTTAAGAGAGTCATAGTTACTGCTGCCAGCTGCGCGACGTACTTTGCACCTTTCCACTCTTTAATTATTACTGTGGTCAGTCCTGCAGGAGCAATATGCCATTACATGTAACCCTTAACGTTGTCTGAGGTACCTTAACGAAGATATCCTCGAGTTCTCAAAAAAAATTTCACATGGTGACGAGGCATTTGGCTACCTTAAGAGAGTCATAGTACCCCTGCCTGCTGCTCCCACTTTTCTAAGCATTTCTATCATTCTTGCTATGGCCTGTCCTACGGAACCGATGTGCCACTATATGTCCACGTTAACGTCGTCACTGTTACTCCCACTACGAGTCTCTCGAGTTAGCAAATGTACCTTGCCGGATGACGAGGCATTTGGGTACCTGAAGGGAGTCATACTTACTGCAGCCAGCTGCTCCCCCTTCTTTGAATCTGTCCTCTCTTTAATTTGTACTGTGGTCAGTCCTGCAGAAGCGATAAGCCACCACCTGTCCATGTTACCGTTGTCTGAGTTACTTCAACGACGATTTCCTCGAGATTTCAAATAAATATCGCCGAGTGACGAGGCATTTGGCTACCTTAAGAGAGTCATAGTTACTGCTGCCAGCTGCGCGACGTACTTTGCATCTTTCCACTCTTTAATTATTACTGTGGTCAGTCCTGCCGGAGCAATATGCCATTACATGTAAAGCTTAACGTTGTCTGAGCTACCTTAACGGAGATATCCTCGAGTATTCAAAAAACATTTCACATGGTGACGAGGCATTTGGCTACCTTAAGAGAGTCATAGTACCCCTGCCTGCTGCTCCCATTTTTCTAAGCGTTTCTATCATTCTTGCTATGGCCTGTCCTACGGAACCGATGTGCCACTATATGTCCACGTTAACGTCGTCACTGTTACTCCCACTACGAGTCTCTCGAGTTAGCAAATGTACCTCGCCGGATGACGAGGCATTTGACTACGTTAAGGGAGTCATTGTTACTGCAGCCAGCTGCTCCCCCTTCTTTGAATCTTTCCTCTCTTTAATTCGTACTGTGGTCAGTCCTGCAGAAGCGATATGCCACCACCTGTCCATGTTACCGTTGTCTGAGTTACTTCTATGACGAATTCCTCGAGATTTCAAATTAATATCGCCGAGTGACGATGCATTTCGCTACCTTAAGAGAGTCGTAGTTACTGCTGCCAGCTGCTCGACGTACTTTGCATCTTTCCACTCTTTAATTATTACTGTGGTCAGTCCTGCCGGAGCAATATGCCATTACATGTAAAGCTTAACGTTGTCTGAGCTACCTTAACGAAGATATCCTCGAGTTCTCAAAAAAAATTTCACATGGTGACGAGGCATTTGGCTACCTTAAGAGAGTCATAGTACCCCTGCCTGCTGCTCCCACTTTTCTAAGCGTTTCTATCATTCTTGCTATGGCCTGTCCTACGGAACCGATGTGCCACTATATGTCCACGTTAACGTCGTCACTGTTACTCCCACTACGAGTCTCTCGAGTTAGCAAATGTACCTTGCCGGATGACGAGGCATTTGGGTACCTTAAGGGAGTCATACTTACTGCAGCCAGCTGCTCCCCCTTCTTTGAATCTGTCCTCTCTTTAATTTGTACTGTGGTCAGTCCTGCAGAAGCGATAAGCCACCACCTGTCCATGTTACCGTTGTCTGAGTTACTTCAACGACGATTTCCTCGAGTTTTCAAATAAATTTCGACGAGTGACGAGGCATTTGGCTACCTTAAGAGAGTCGTAGTTACTGCTGCCAGCTGCTCGACGTACTTTGCATCTTTCCACTCTTTAGTTATTACTGTGGTCAGTCCTGCAGGAGCAATATGCCATTACATGTAACCCTTAACGTTGTCTGAGGTACCTTAACGAAGATATCCTCGAGTTTTCAAAAAACATTTCACATGGTGACGAGGCATTTGGCTACCTTAAGAGAGTCATAGTACCCCTGCCTGCTGCTCCCACCTTTCTAAGCGTTTCTATCATTCTTGCTATGGCCTGTCCTACGGAACCGATGTGCCACTATATGTCCACGTTAACGTCGTCACTGTTACTCCCACTACGAGTCTCTCGAGTTAGCAAATGTACCTTGCCGGATGACGAGGCATTTGGGTACCTTAAGGGAGTCATACTTACTGCAGCCAGCTGCTCCCCCTTCTTTGAATCTGTCCTCTCTTTAATTTGTACTGTGGTCAGTCCTGCAGAAGCGATACGCCACCACCTGTCCATGTTACCGTTGTCTGAGTTACTTCAACGACGATTTCCTCGAGATTTCAAATAAATATCGCCGAGTGACGAGGCATTTGGCTACCTTAAGAGAGTCATAGTTACTGCTGCCAGCTGCGCGACGTACTTTGCATCTTTCCACTCTTTAATTATTACTGTGGTCAGTCCCGCCGGAGCAATATGCCATTACATGTAAACCTTAACGTTGTCTGAGCTAGCTTAACGAAGATATCCTCGAGTTTTCAAAAAACATTTCTCATGGTGACGAGGCATTTGGCTACCTTAAGAGAGTCATAGTACCCCTGCCTGCTGCTCCCACTTTTCTAAGCGTTTCTATCATTCTTGCTATGGCCTGTCCTACGGAACCGATGTGCCACTATATGTCCACGTTAACGTCGTCACTGTTACTCCCACTACGAGTCTCTCGAGTTAGCAAATGTACCTCGCCGGATGACGAGGCATTTGGCTACCTTAAGGGAGTCGTTGTTACTGCAGCCAGCTGCTCCCCCTTCTTTGAATCTGTCCTCTCTTTAATTCGTACTGTGGTCAGTCCTGCAGAAGCGATATGCCACCACCTGTCCATGTTACCGTTGTCTGAGTTACTTCAATGACGATTTCCTCGAGATTTCAAATAAATATCGCCGAGTGACGAGGCATTTGGCTACCTTAAGAGAGTCATAGTTACTGCTGCCAGCTGCGCGACGTACTTTGCATCTTTCCACTCTTTAATTATTACTGTGGTCAGTCCTGCAGGAGCAATATGCCATTACATGTAACCCTTAACGTTGTCTGAGCTACCTTAACGAAGATATCCTCGAGTTCTCAAAAAAAAATTCACATGGTGACGAGGCATTTGGCTACCTTAAGAGAGTCATAGTACCCCTGCCTGCTGCTCCCACTTTTCTAAGCGTTTCTATCATTCTTGCTATGCCCTGTCCTACGGAACCGATGTGCCACTATATGTCCACGTTAACGTCGTCACTGTTACTCCCACTACGAGTCTCTCGAGTTAGCAAATGTACCTCGCCGGATGACGAGGCATTTGGGTACCTTAAGGGAGTCATTGTTACTGCAGCCAGCTGCTCCCCCTTCTCTGAATCTTTCCTCTCTTTAATTCGTACTGTGGTCAGTCCTGCAGAAGCGATATGCCACCACCTGTCCATGTTACCGTTGTCTGAGTTACTTCAATGACGATTTCCTCGAGATTTCAAATAAATATCGCCGAGTGACGAGGCATTTGGCTACCTTAAGAGAGTAATAGTTACTGCTGCCAGCTGCGCGACGTACTTTGCATCTTTCCACTCTTTAATTATTACTGTGGTCAGTCCTGCAGGATCAATATGCCATTACATGTAACCCTTAACGTTGTCTGAGCTACCTTAACGAAGATATCCTCGAGTTCTCAAAAAAAATTTCACATGGTGACGAGGCATTTGGCTACCTTAAGAGAGTCATAGTACCCCTGCCTGCTGCTCCCACTTTTCTAAGCGTTTCTATCATTCTTGCTATGGCCTGTCCTACGGAACCGATGTGCCACTATATGTCCACGTTAACGTCGTCACTGTTACTCCCACTACGAGTCTTTCGAGTTAGCAAATGTACCTCGCCGGATGACGAGGCATTTGGGTACCTTAAGAGAGTCGTAGTAACTGCTGCCAGCTGCTCGACGTACTTTGCATCTTTCCACTCTTTAATTATTACTGTGGTCAGTCCTGCCGGAGCAATATGCCATTACATGTAAACGTTAACGTTGTCTGAGCTACCTTAACGAAGATATCCTCGAGTTTTCAAAAAACATTTCACATGGTGACGAGGCATTTGGCTACCTTAAGAGAGTCATAGTACCCCTGCCTGCTGCTCCCACTTTTCTAAGCGTTTCTATCATTCTTGCTATGGCCTGTCCTACGGAACCGATGTGCCCCTATATGTCCACGTTAACGTCGTCACTGTTACTCCCACTACGAGCCTCTCGAGTTAGCAAATGTACCTCGCCCGTTGACGAGGCATTTGGCTACCTTAAGTGAGTCATTGTTACTGCAGCCAGCTGCTCCCCCTTCTTTGAATCTTTCCTCTCTTTAATTCGTACTGTGGTCAGTTCTGCAGAAGCGATATGCCACCACCTGTCCATGTTACCGTTGTCTGAGTTACTTCAACGACGATTTCCTCGAGTTTTCAAATAAATTTCGCCGAGTGACGAGGCATTTGGCTACCTTAAGAGAGTCGTAGTTACTGCTGCCAGCTGCTCGACGTACTTTGCATCTTTCCACTCTTTAATTATTACTGAGGTCAGTCCTGCCAGAGCAATAAGCCATTACATGTAAAGCTTAACGTTGTCTGAGCTACCTTAACGAAGATATCCTCGAGTTTTCAAAAAACATTTCACATGGTGACGAGGCATTTGGCTACCTTAAGAGAGTCATAGTACCCCTGCCTGCTGCTCCCATTTTTCTAAGCGTTTCTATCATTCTTGCTATGGCCTGTCCCACGGAACCGATGTGCCACTATATGTCCACGTTAACGTCGTCACTGTTACTCCCACTACGAGTCTCTCGAGTTAGCAAATGTACCTCGCCGGATGACGAGGCATTTGACTACGTTAAGGGAGTCATTGTTACTGCAGCCAGCTGCTCCCCCTTCTTTGAATCTTTCCTCTCTTTAATTCGTACTGTGGTCAGTCCTGCAGAAGCGATATGCCACCACCTGTCCATGTTACCGTTGTCTGAGTTACTTCTATGACGAATTCCTCGAGATTTCAAATTAATATCGCCGAGTGACGATGCATTTCGCTACCTTAAGAGAGTCGTAGTTACTGCTGCCAGCTGCTCGACGTACTTTGCATCTTTCCACTCTTTAATTATTACTGTGGTCAGTCCTGCCGGAGCAATATGCCATTACATGTAAAGCTTAACGTTGTCTGAGCTACCTTAACGAAGATATCCTCGAGTTCTCAAAAAAAATTTCACATGGTGACGAGGCATTTGGCTACCTTAAGAGAGTCGTAGTACCCCTGCCTGCTGCTCCCACTTTTCTAAGCGTTTCTATCATTCTTGCTATGGCCTGTCCTACGGAACCGATGTGCCACTATATGTCCACGTTAACGTCGTCACTGTTACTCCCACTACGAGTCTCTCGAGTTAGCAAATGTACCTCGCCGGATGACGAGGCATTTGGCTACCATGAGGGAGTCATTGTTACTGCAGCCAGCTGCTCCCCTTTCTTTGAATCTTTCCTCTCTTTAATTCGTACTGTGGTCAGTCCTGCAGAAGCGATATGCCACCACCTGTCCATGTTACCGTTGTCTGAGGTACTTCAATGACGATTTCCTCGAGATTTCAAATAAATATCGCCGAGTGACGAGTCATTTGGCTACCTTAAGAGAGTCATAGTTACTGCTGCCAGCTGCGCGACGTACTTTGCACCTTTCCACTCTTTAATTATTACTGTGGTCAGTCCTGCAGGAGCAATATGCCATTACATGTAACCCTTAACGTTGTCTGAGGTACCTTAACGAAGATATCCTCGAGTTTTCAAAAAACATTTCACATGGTGACGAGGCATTTGGCTACCTTAAGAGAGTCATAGTACCCCTGCCTGCTGCTCCCACCTTTCTAAGCGTTTCTATCATTCTTGCTATGGCCTGTCCTACCGAACCGATGTGCCACTATATGTCCACGTTAACGTCGTCACTGTTACTCCCACTACGAGTCTCTCGAGTTAGCAAATGTACCTTGCCGGATGACGAGGCATTTGGGTACCTGAAGGGAGTCATACTTACTGCAGCCAGCTGCTCCCCCTTCTTTGAATCTGTCCTCTCTTTAATTTGTACTGTGGTCAGTCCTGCAGAAGCGATACGCCACCACCTGTCCATGTTACCGTTGTCTGAGTTACTTCAACGACGATTTCCTCGAGATTTCAAATAAATATCGCCGAGTGACGAGGCATTTGGCTACCTTAAGAGAGTCATAGTTACTGCTGCCAGCTCCGCGACGTACTTTGCATCTTTCCACTCTTTAATTATTACTGTGGTCAGTCCTGCCGGAGCAATATGCCATTACATGTAAAGCTTAACGTTGTCTGAGCTACCTTAACGGAGATATCCTCGAGTATTCAAAAAACATTTCACATGGTGACGAGGCATTTGGCTACCTTAAGAGAGTCATAGTACCCCTGCCTGCTGCTCCCATTTTTCTAAGCGTTTCTATCATTCTTGCTATGGCCTGTCCTACGGAACCGATGTGCCACTATATGTCCACGTTAACGTCGTCACTGTTACTCCCACTACGAGTCTCTCGAGTTAGCAAATGTACCTCGCCGGATGACGAGGCATTTGACTACGTTAAGGGAGTCATTGTTACTGCAGCCAGCTGCTCCCCCTTCTTTGAATCTTTCCTCTCTTTAATTCGTACTGTGGTCAGTCCTGCAGAAGCGATATGCCACCACCTGTCCATGTTACCGTTGTCTGAGTTACTTCTATGACGAATTCTACGAGATTTCAAATTAATATCGCCGAGTGACGAGGCATTTGGCTACCTTAAGAGAGTCATAGTTACTGCTGCCAGCTGCGCGACATACTTTTGCATCTTTCCACTCTTTAATTATTACTGTGGTCAGTCCTGCAGGAGCAATATGCCATTACGTGTAACCCTTAACGTTGTCTGAGGTACCTTAACGAAGATATCCTCGAGTTCTCAAAAAAAATTTCACATGGTGACGAGGCATTTGGCTACCTTAAGAGAATCATAGTACCCCTGCCTGCTGCTCCCACTTTTCTAAGCGTTTCTATCATTCTTGCTATGGCCTGTCCTACGGAACCGATGTGCCACTATATGTCCACGTTAACGTCGTCACTGTTACTCCCACTACGAGTCTCTCGAGTTAGCAAATGTACCTCGCCGGATGACGAGGCATTTGGGTACCTTAAGGGAGTCATACTTACTGCAGCCAGCTGCTCCCCCTTCTTTGAATCTGTCCTCTCTTTAATTTGTACTGTGGTCAGTCCTGCAGAAGCGATAAGCCACCACCTGTCCATGTTACCGTTGTCTGAGTTACTTCAACGACGATTTCCTCGAGTTTTCAAATAAATTTCGACGAGTGACGAGGCATTTGGCTACCTTAAGAGAGTCGTAGTTACTGCTGCCAGCTGCTCGACGTACTTTGCATCTTTCCACTCTTTAATTATTACTGTGGTCAGTCCTGCCGGAGCAATATGCCATTACATGTAAAGCTTAACGTTGTCTGAGCTACCTTAACGGAGATATCCTCGAGTATTCAAAAAAAATTTTACATGGTGACGAGGCATTTGGCTACCTTAAGAGAGTCATAGTACCCCTGCCTGCTGCTCCCACTTTTCTAAGCGTTTCTATCATTCTTGCTATGGCCTGTCCTACGGAACCGATGTGCCACTATATGTCCACGTTAACGTCGTCACTGTTACTCCCACTACGAGTCTCTCGAGTTAGCAAATGTACCATGCCGGATGACGAGGCATTTGGGTACCTTAAGGGAGTCATACTTACTGCAGCCAGCTGCTCCCCCTTCTTTGAATCTGTCCTCTCTTTAATTTGTACTGTGGTCAGTCCTGCAGAAGCGATACGCCACCACCTGTCCATGTTACCGTTGTCTGAGTTACTTCAACGACGATTTCCTCGAGATTTCAAATAAATATCGCCGAGTGACGAGGCATTTGGCTACCTTAAGAGAGTCATAGTTACTGCTGCCAGCTGCGCGACGTACTTTGCATCTTTCCACTCTTTAATTATTACTGTGGTCAGTCCCGCCGGAGCAATATGCCATTACATGTAAACCTTAACGTTGTCTGAGCTAGCTTAACGAAGATATCCTCGAGTTTTCAAAAAACATTTCTCATGGTGACGAGGCATTTGGCTACCTTAAGAGAGTCATAGTACCCCTGCCTGCTGCTCCCACTTTTCTAAGCGTTTCTATCATTCTTGCTATGGCCTGTCCTACGGAACCGATGTGCCACTATATGTCCACGTTAACGTCGTCACTGTTACTCCCACTACGAGTCTCTCGAGTTAGCAAATGTACCTCGCCGGATGACGAGGCATTTGGCTACCTTAAGGGAGTCGTTGTTACTGCAGCCAGCTGCTCCCCCTTCTTTGAATCTGTCCTCTCTTTAATTCGTACTGTGGTCAGTCCTGCAGAAGCGATATGCCACCACCTGTCCATGTTACCGTTGTCTGAGTTACTTCAATGACGATTTCCTCGAGATTTCAAATAAATATCGCCGAGTGACGAGGCATTTGGCTACCTTAAGAGAGTCATAGTTACTGCTGCCAGCTGCGCGACGTACTTTGCATCTTTCCACTCTTTAATTATTACTGTGGTCAGTCCTGCAGGAGCAATATGCCATTACATGTAACCCTTAACGTTGTCTGAGCTACCTTAACGAAGATATCCTCGAGTTCTCAAAAAAAAATTCACATGGTGACGAGGCATTTGGCTACCTTAAGAGAGTCATAGTACCCCTGCCTGCTGCTCCCACTTTTCTAAGCGTTTCTATCATTCTTGCTATGGCCTGTCCTACGGAACCGATGTGCCACTATATGTCCACGTTAACGTCGTCACTGTTACTCCCACTACGAGTCTCTCGAGTTAGCAAATGTACCTCGCCGGATGACGAGGCATTTGGGTACCTTAAGGGAGTCATTGTTACTGCAGCCAGCTGCTCCCCCTTCTCTGAATCTTTCCTCTCTTTAATTCGTACTGTGGTCAGTCCTGCAGAAGCGATATGCCACCACCTGTCCATGTTACCGTTGTCTGAGTTACTTCAATGACGATTTCCTCGAGATTTCAAATAAATATCGCCGAGTGACGAGGCATTTGGCTACCTTAAGAGAGTCATAGTTACTGCTGCCAGCTGCGCGACGTACTTTGCATCTTTCCACTCTTTAATTATTACTGTGGTCAGTCCTGCAGGATCAATAAGCCATTACATGTAACCCTTAACGTTGTCTGAGCTACCTTAACGAAGATATCCTCGAGTTCTCAAAAAAAATTTCACATGGTGACGAGGCATTTGGCTACCTTAAGAGAGTCATAGTACCTCTGCCTGCTGCTCCCACTTTTCTAAGCGTTTCTATCATTCTTGCTATGGCCTGTCCTACGGAACCGATGTGCCACTATATGTCCACGTTAACGTCGTCACTGTTACTCCCACTACGAGTCTTTCGAGTTAGCAAATGTACCTCGCCGGATGACGAGGCATTTGGGTACCTTAAGAGAGTCGTAGTAACTGCTGCCAGCTGCTCGACGTACTTTGCATCTTTCCACTCTTTAATTATTACTGTGGTCAGTCCTGACGGAGCAATATGCCATTACATGTAAACGTTAACGTTGTCTGAGCTACCTTAACGAAGATATCCTCAAGTTTTCAAAAAACATTTCACATGGTGACGAGGCATTTGGCTACCTTAAGAGAGTCATAGTACCCCTGCCTGCTGCTCCCACTTTTCTAAGCGTTTCTATCATTCTTGCTATGGCCTGTCCTACGGAACCGATGTGCCCCTATATGTCCACGTTAACGTCGTCACTGTTACTCCCACTACGAGCCTCTCGAGTTAGCAAATGTACCTCGCCCGTTGACGAGGCATTTGGCTACCTTAAGGGATTCATTGTTTCTGCAGCCAGCTGCTCCCCCTTCTTTGAATCTTTCCTCTCTTTAATTCGTACTGTGGTCAGTTCTGCAGAAGCGATATGCCACCACCTGTCCATGTTACCGTTGTCTGAGTTACTTCAACGACGATTTCCTCGAGTTTTCAAATAAATTTCGCCGAGTGACGAGGCATTTGGCTACCTTAAGAGAGTCGTAGTTACTGCTGCCAGCTGCTCGACGTACTTTGCATCTTTCCACTCTTTAATTATTACTGAGGTCAGTCCTGCCAGAGCAATAAGCCATTACATGTAAAGCTTAACGTTGTCTGAGCTACCTTAACGAAGATATCCTCGAGTTTTCAAAAAACATTTCACATGGTGACGAGGCATTTGGCTACCTTAAGAGAGTCATAGTACCCCTGCCTGCTGTTCCCACTTTTCTAAGCGTTTCTATCATTCTTGCTATGGCCTGTCCTACGGAACTGATGTGCCACTATATGTCCACGTTAACGTCGTCACTGTTACTACCACAACGAGTCTCTCGAGTTAGCAAATGAACCTCGCCGGATGACGAGGCTTTTGGGTACCTTAAGGGAGTCATAGTTACTGCAGCCAGCTGCTCCCCCTTCTTTGAATCTGTCCTCTCTTTAATTTGTACTGTGGTCAGTCCTGCAGAAGCGATACGCCACCACCTGTCCATGTTACCGTTGTCTGAGTTACTTCAACGACGATTTCCTCGAGTTTTCAAATTAATTTCGCCGAGTGACGAGGCATTTGGCTACCTTAAGAGAGTCATAGTTACTGCTGCCAGCTGCGCGACGTACTTTGCATCTTTCCAGTCTTTAATTTTTACTGTGGTCATTCCTGCTGGAGCAATATGCCATTACATGTAACCCTTAACGTTGTCTGAGCTACCTTAACGAAGATATCCTCGAGTTCTCAAAAAAAATTTCACATGGTGACGAGGCATTTGGCTACCTTAAGAGAGTCATAGTACCCCTGCCTGCTGCTCCCACTTTTCTAAGCGTTTCTATCATTCTTGCTATGGCCTGTCCTACGGAACCGATGTGCCACCCTATGTCCACGTTAACGTCGTCACTGTTACTCCCACTACGAGTCTCTCGAGTTAGCAAATGTACCTCACCGGATGACGAGGCATTTGGGTACCTTAAGGGAGTCATACTTACTGCAGCCAGCTGCTCCCCCTTCTTTGAAGCTGTCCTCTCTTTAATTTGTACTGTGGTCAGTCCTGCAGAAGCGATAAGCCACCACCTGTCCATGTTACCGTTGTCTGAGTTACTTCAACGACGATTTCCTCGAGTTTTCAAATAAATTTCGCCGAGTGACGAGGCATTTGGCTACCTTAAGAGAGTCGTAGTTACTGCTGCCAGCTGCTCGACGTACTTTGCATCTTTCCACTCTTTAATTATTACTGTGGTCAGTCCTGCCGGAGCAATATGCCATTACATGTAAAGCTTAACGTTGTCTGAGCTACCTTAACGGAGATATCCTCGAGTATTCAAAAAACATTTCACATGGTGACGAGGCATTTGGCTACCTTAAGAGAGTCATAGTACCCCTGCCTGCTGCTCCCATTTTTCTAAGCGTTTCTATCATTCTTGCTATGGCCTGGCCTACGGAACCGATGTGCCACTATATGTCCACGTTAACGTCGTCACTGTTACTCCCACTACGAGTCTCTCGAGTTAGCAAATGTACCTCGCCGGATGACGAGGCATTTGACTACGTTAAGGGAGTCATTGCTACTGCAGCCAGCTGCTCCCCCTTCTTTGAATCTTTCCTCTCTTTAATTCGTACTGTGGTCAGTCCTGCAGAAGCGATATGCCACCACCTGTCCATGTTACCGTTGTCTGAGTTACTTCTATGACGAATTCCTCGAGATTTCAAATTAATATCGCCGAGTGACGAGGCATTTGGCTACCTTAAGAATGTCATAGTTACTGCTGCAAGCTGCGCGACATACTTTTGCATCTTTCCACTCTTTAATTATTACTGTGGTCAGTCCTGCAGGAGCAATATGCCATTACATGTAACCCTTAACGTTGTCTGAGGTACCTTAACGAAGATATCCTCGAGTTCTCAAAAAAAATTTCACATGGTGACGAGGCATTTGGCTACCTTAAGAGAATCATAGTACCCCTGCCTGCTGCTCCCACTTTTCTAAGCGTTTCTATCATTCTTGCTATGGCCTGTCCTACGGAACCGATGTGCCACTATATGTCCACGTTAACGTCGTCACTGTTACTCCCACTACGAGTCTCTCGAGTTAGCTAATGTACCTCGCCGGATGACGAGGCATTTGGCTACCTTAAGGGAGTCATTGTTACTGCAGCCAGCTGCTCCCCCTTCTTTGAATCTTTCCTCTCTTTAATTCGTACTGTGGTCAGTCCTGCAGAAGCGATATGCCACCACCTGTCCATGTTACCGTTGTCTGAGTTACTTCTATGACGAATTCCTCGAGATTTCAAATTAATATCGCCGAGTGACGATGCATTTGGCTACCTTAAGAGAGTCGTAGTTACTGCTGCCAGCTGCTCGACGTACTTTGCATCTTTCCACTCTTTAATTATTACTGTGGTCAGTCCTGCCGGAGCAATATGCCATTACATGTAACCCTTAACGTTGTCTGAGCTACCTTAACGAAGATATCCTCGAGTTCTCAAAAAATAATTCACATGGTGACGAGGCATTTGGCTACCTTAAGAGAGTCATAGTACCCCTGCCTGCTGCTCCCACTTTTCTAAGCGTTTCTATCATTCTTGCTATGCCCTGTCCTACGGAACCGATGTGCCACTATATGTCCACGTTAACGTCGTCACTGTTACTCCCACTACGAGTCTCTCGAGTTAGCAAATGTACCTCGCCGGAAGACGAGGCATTTGGGTACCTTAAGGGAGTCATTGTTACTGCAGCCAGCTGCTCCCCCTTCTCTGAATCTTTCCTCTCTTTAATTCGTACTGTGGTCAGTCCTGCAGAAGCGATATGCCACCACCTGTCCATGTTACCGTTGTCTGAGTTACTTCAATGACGATTTCCTCGAGATTTCAAATAAATATCGCCGAGTGACGAGGCATTTGGCTACCTTAAGAGAGTCATAGTTACTGCTGCCAGCTGCGCGACGTACTTTGCATCTTTCCACTCTTTAATTATTACTGTGGTCAGTCCTGCAGGAGCAATATGCCATTACATGTAACCCTTAACGTTGTCTGAGCTACCTTAACGAAGATATCCTCGAGTTCTCAAAAAAAATTTCACATGGTGACGAGGCATTTGGCTACCTTAAGAGAGTCATAGTACCCCTGCCTGCTGCTCCCACTTTTCTAAGCGTTTCTATCATTCTTGCTATGGCCTGTCCTACGGAACCGATGTGCCACTATATGTCCACGTTAACGTCGTCACTGTTACTCCCACTACGAGTCTCTCGAGTTAGCAAATGTACCTCGCCGGATGACGAGGCATTTGGGTACCTTAAGAGAGTCGTAGTAACTGCTGCCAGCTGCTCGACGTACTTTGCATCTTTCCACTCTTTAATTATTACTGTGGTCAGACCTGCCGGAGCAATATGCCATTACATGTAAACGTTAACGTTGTCTGAGCTACCTTAACGAAGATATCCTCGAGTTTTCAAAAAACATTTCACATGGTGACGAGGCATTTGGCTACCTTAAGAGAGTCATAGTACCCCTGCCTGCTGCTCCCACTTTTCTAAGCGTTTCTATCATTCTTGCTATGGCCTGTCCTACGGAACCGATGTGCCCCTATATGTCCACGTTAACGTCGTCACTGTTACTCCCACTACGAGCCTCTCGAGTTAGCAAATGTACCTCGCCCGTTTACGAGGCATTTGGCTACCTTAAGGGAGTCATTGTTACTGCAGCCAGCTGCTCCCCCTTCTTTGAATCTTTCCTCTCTTTAATTCGTACTGTGGTCAGTTCTGCAGAAGCGATATGCCACCACCTGTCCATGTTACCGTTGTCTGAGTTACTTCAACGACGATTTCCTCGAGTTTTCAAATAAATTTCGCCGAGTGACGAGGCATTTGGCTACCTTAAGAGAGTCGTAGTTACTGCTGCCAGCTGCTCGACGTACTTTGCATCTTTCCACTCTTTAATTATTACTGAGGTCAGTCCTGCCGGAGCAATATGCCATTACATGTAAAGCTTAACGTTGTCTGAGCTACCTTAACGAAGATATCCTCGAGTTTTCAAAAAACATTTCACATGGTGACGAGGCATTTGGCTACCTTAAGAGAGTCATAGTACCCCTGCCTGCTGCTCCCACTTCTCTAAGCGTTTCTATCATTCTTGCTATGGCCTGTCCTACGGAACTGATGTGCCACTATATGTCCACGTTAACGTCGTCACTGTTACTACCACAACGAGTCTCTCGAGTTAGCAAATGAGCCTCGCCGGATGACGAGGCTTTTGGGTACCTTAAGGGAGTCATAGTTACTGCAGCCAGCTGCTCCCCCTTCTTTGAATCTGTCCTCTCTTTAATTTGTACTGTGGTCAGTCCTGCAGAAGCGATACGCCACCACCTGTCCATGTTACCGTTGTCTGAGTTACTTCAACGACGATTTCCTCGAGTTTTCGAATTAATTTCGCCGAGTGACGAGGCATTTGGCTACCTTAAGAGAGTCATAGTTACTGCTGCCAGCTGCGCGACGTACTTTGCATCTTTCCAGTCTTTAATTTTTACTGTGGTCATTCCTGCTGGAGCAATATGCCATTACATGTAACCCTTAACGTTGTCTGAGCTACCTTAACGAAGATATCCTCGAGTTCTCAAAAAAAATTTTACATGGTGACGAGGCATTTGGCTACCTTAAGAGAGTCATAGTACCCCTGCCTGCTACTCCCACTTTTCTAAGCGTTTCTATCATTCTTGCTGTGGCCTGTCCTACGGAACCGATGTGCCACCCTATGTCCACGTTAACGTCGTCACTGTTACTCCCACTACGAGTATCTCGAGTTAGCAAATGTACCTCACCGGATGACGAGGCATTTGGGTACCTTAAGGGAGTCATACTTACTGCAGCCAGCTGCTCCCCCTTCTTTGAATCTGTCCTCTCTTTAATTTGTACTGTGGTCAGTCCTGCAGAAGCGATAAGCCACCACCTGTCCATGTTACCGTTGTCTGAGTTACTTCAACGACGATTTCCTCGAGTTTTCAAATAAATTTCGCCGAGTGACGAGGCATTTGGCTACCTTAAGAGAGTCGTAGTTACTGCTGACAGCTGCTCGACGTACTTTGCATCTTTCCACTCTTTAATTATTACTGTGGTCAGTCCTGCCGGAGCAGTATGCCATTACATGTAAAGCTTAACGTTGTCTGAGCTACCTTAACGGAGATATCCTCGAGTATTCAAAAAACATTTCACATGGTGACGAGGCATTTGGCTACCTTAAGAGAGTCATAGTACCCCTGCCTGCTGCTCCCATTTTTCTAAGCGTTTCTATCATTCTTGCTATGGCCTGTCCTACGGAACCGATGTGCCACTATATGTCCACGTTAACGTCGTCACTGTTACTCCCACTACGAGTCTCTCGAGTTAGCAAATGTACCTCGCCGGATGACGAGGCATTTGACTACATTAAGGGAGTCATTGTTACTGCAGCCAGCTGCTCCCCCTTCTTTGAATCTTTCCTCTCTTTAATTCGTACTGTGGTCAGTCCTGCAGAAGCGATATGCCACCACCTGTCCATGTTACCGTTGTCTGAGTTACTTCTATGACGAATTCCTCGAGATTTCAAATTAATATCGCCGAGTGACGAGGCATTTGGCTACCTTAACAGAGTCATAGTTACTGCTGCCAGCTGCGCGACATACTTTTGCATCTTTCCACTCTTTAATTATTACTGTGGTCAGTCCTGCAGGAGCAATATGCCATTACATGTAACCCTTAACGTTGTCTGAGGTACCTTAACGAAGATATCCTCGAGTTCTCAAAAAAATTTTCACATGGTGACGAGGCATTTGGCTACCTTAAGAGAATCATAGTACCCCTGCCTGCTGCTCCCACTTTTCTAAGCGTTTCTATCATTCTTGCTATGGCCTGTCCTACGGAACCGATGTGCCACTATATGTCCACGTTAACGTCGTCACTGTTACTCCCACTACGAGTCTCTCGAGTTAGCAAATGTACCTCGCCGGATGACGAGGCATTTGACTACCATAAGGGAGTCATTGTTACTGCAGCCAGCTGCTCCCCCTTCTTTGAATCTTTCCTCTCTTTAATTCGTACTGTGGTCAGTCCTGCAGAAGCGATACGCCACCACCTGTCCATGTTACCGTTGTCTGAGTTACTTCAACGACGATTTCCTCGAGTTTTCAAATTAATTTCGCCGAGTGACGAGGCATTTGGCTACCTTAAGAGAGTCATAGTTACTGCTGCCACCTGCGCGACGTACTTTGCATCTTTCCAGTCTTTAATTTTTACTGTGGTCATTCCTGCTGGAGCAATATGCCATTACATGTAACCCTTAACGTTGTCTGAGCTACCTTAACGAAGATATCCTCGAGTTCTCAAAAAAAATTTTACATGGTGACGAGGCATTTGGCTACCTTAAGAGAGTCATAGTACCCCTGCCTGCTACTCCCACTTTTCTAAGCGTTTCTATCATTCTTGCTATGGCCTGTCCTACGGAACCGATGTGCCACCCTATGTCCACGTTAACGTCGTCACTGTTACTCCCACTACGAGTCTCTCGAGTTAGCAAATGTACCTCACCGGATGACGAGGCATTTGGGTACCTTAAGGGAGTCATACTTACTGCAGCCAGCTGCTCCCCCTTCTTTGAATCTGTCCTCTCTTTAATTTGTACTGTGGTCAGTCCTGCAGAAGCGATAAGCCACCACCTGTCCATGTTACCGTTGTCTGAGTTACTTCAACGACGATTTCCTCGAGTTTTCAAATAAATTTCGCCGAGTGACGAGGCATTTGGCTACCTTAAGAGAGTCGTAGTTACTGCTGACAGCTGCTCGACGTACTTTGCATCTTTCCACTCTTTAATTATTACTGTGGTCAGTCCTGCCGGAGCAATATGCCATTACATGTAAAGCTTAACGTTGTCTGAGCTACCTTAACGGAGATATCCTCGAGTATTCAAAAAACATTTCACATGGTGACGAGGCATTTGGCTACCTTAAGAGAGTCATAGTACCCCTGCCTGCTGCTCCCATTTTTCTAAGCGTTTCTATCATTCTTGCTATGGCCTGTCCTACGGAACCGATGTGCCACTATATGTCCACGTTAACGTCGTCACTGTTACTCCCACTACGAGTCTCTCGAGTTAGCAAATGTACCTCGCCGGATGACGAGGCATTTGATTACGTTAAGGGAGTCATTGTTACTGCAGCCAGCTGCTCCCCCTTCTTTGAATCTTTCCTCTCTTTAATTCGTACTGTGGTCAGTCCTGCAGAAGCGATATGCCACCACCTGTCCATGTTACCGTTGTCTGAGTTACTTCTATGACGAATTCCTCGAGATTTCAAATTAATATCGCCGAGTGACGAGGCACTTGGCTACCTTAAGAGAGTCATAGTTACTGCTGCCTGCTGCGCGACATACTTTTGCATCTTTCCACTCTTTAATTATTACTGTGGTCAGTCCTGCAGGAGCAATATGCCATTACATGTAACCCTTAACGTTGTCAGAGGTACCTTAACGAAGATATCCTCGAGTTCTCAAAAAAATTTTCACATGGTGACGAGGCATTTGGCTACCTTAAGAGAATCATAGTACCCCTGCCTGCTGCTCCCACTTTTCTAAGCGTTTCTATCATTCTTGCTATGGCCTGTCCTACGGAACCGATGTGCCACTATATGTCCACGTTAACGTCGTCACTGTTACTCCCACTACGAGTCTCTCGAGTTAGCAAATGTACCTCGCCGGATGACGAGGCATTTGACTACGTTAAGGGAGTCATTGTTACTGCAGCCAGCTGCTCCCCCTTCTTTGAATCTTTCCTCTCTTTAATTCGTACTGTGGTCAGTCCTGCAGAAGCGATATGCCACCACCTGTCCATGTTACCGTTGTCTGAGTTACTTCTATGACGAATTCCTCGAGATTTCAAATTAATATCGCCGAGTGACGAGGCATTTGGCTACCTTAAGAGAGTCATAGTTACTGCTGCCAGCTGCGCGACGTACTTTGCATCTTTCCACTCTTTAATTATTACTGTGGTCAGTCCTGCAGGAGCAATATGCCATTACATGTAACCCTTAACGTTGTCTGAGCTACCTTAACGGAGATATCCTCGAGTATTCAAAAAACATTTCACATGGTGACGAGGCATTTGGCTACCTTAAGAGAGTCATAGTACCCCTGCCTGCTGCTCCCATTTTTCTAAGCGTTTCTATCATTCTTGCTATGGCCTGTCCTACGGAACCGATGTGCCACTATATGTCCACGTTAACGTCGTCACTGTTACTCCCACTACGAGTCTCTCGAGTTAGCAAATGTACCTCGCCGGATGACGAGGCATTTGATTACGTTAAGGGAGTCATTGTTACTGCAGCCAGCTGCTCCCCCTTCTTTGAATCTTTCCTCTCTTTAATTCGTACTGTGGTCAGTCCTGCAGAAGCGATATGCCACCACCTGTCCATGTTACCGTTGTCTGAGTTACTTCTATGACGAATTCCTCGAGATTTCAAATTAATATCGCCGAGTGACGAGGCACTTGGCTACCTTAAGAGAGTCATAGTTACTGCTGCCTGCTGCGCGACATACTTTTGCATCTTTCCACTCTTTAATTATTACTGTGGTCAGTCCTGCAGGAGCAATATGCCATTACATGTAACCCTTAACGTTGTCTGAGGTACCTTAACGAAGATATCCTCGAGTTCTCAAAAAAATTTTCACATGGTGACGAGGCATTTGGCTACCTTAAGAGAATCATAGTACCCCTGCCTGCTGCTCCCACTTTTCTAAGCGTTTCTATCATTCTTGCTATGGCCTGTCCTACGGAACCAATGTGCCACTATATGTCCACGTTAACGTCGTCACTGTTACTCCCACTACGAGTCTCTCGAGTTAGCAAATGTACCTCGCCGGATGACGAGGCATTTGACTACGTTAAGGGAGTCATTGTTACTGCAGCCAGCTGCTCCCCCTTCTTTGAATCTTTCCTCTCTTTAATTCGTACTGTGGTCAGTCCTGCAGAAGCGATATGCCACCACCTGTCCATGTTACCGTTGTCTGAGTTACTTCTATGACGAATTCCTCGAGATTTCAAATTAATATCGCCGAGTGACGAGGCATTTGGCTACCTTAAGAGAGTCATAGTTACTGCTGCCAGCTGCGCGACGTACTTTGCATCTTTCCACTCTTTAATTATTACTGTGGTCAGTCCTGCAGGAGCAATATGCCATTACATGTAACCCTTAACGTTGTCTGAGCTACCTTAACGAAGATATCCTCGAGTTCTCAAAAAAAATTTTACATGGTGACGAGGCATTTGGCTACCTTAAGAGAGTCATAGTACCGCTGCCTGCTACTCCCACATTTCTAAGCGTTTCTATCATTCTTGCTATGGCCTGTCCTACGGAACCGATGTGCCACTATATGTCCACGTTAACGTCGTCACTGTTACTCCCACTACGAGTCTCTCGAGTTAGCAAATGTACCTCGCCGGATGACGAGGCATTTGGGTACCTTAAGGGAGTCATAGTTACTGCAGCCAGCTGCTCCCCCTTCTTTGAATCTGTCCTCTCTTTAATTTGTACTGTGGTCAGTCCTGCAGAAGCGATACGCCACCACCTGTCCATGTTACCGTTGTCTGAGTTACTTCAACGACGATTTCCTCGAGTTTTCAAATAAATTTCGCCGAGTGACGAGGCATTTGGCTACCTTAAGAGAGTCGTAGTTACTGCTGCCAGCTGCTCGACGTACTTTGCATCTTTCCACTCTTTAATTATTACTGTGGTCAGTCCTGCCGGAGCAATATGCCATTACATGTAAAGCTTAACGTTGTCTGAGCTACCTTAACGAAGATATCCTCGAGTTTTCAAAAAACATTTCACATGGTGACGAGGCATTTGGCTACCTTAAGAGAGTCATAGTACCCCTGCCTGCTGCTCCCACTTTTCTAAGCGTTTCTATCATTCTTGCTATGGCCTGTCCTACGGAACCGATGTGCCACTATATGTCCACGTTAACGTCGTCACTGTTACTCCCACTACGAGTCTCTCGAGTTAGCAAATGTACCTCGCCGGATGACGAGGCATTTGACTATGTTAAGGGAGTCATTGTTACTGCAGCCAGCTGCTCCCCCTTCTTTGAATCTTTCCTCTCTTTAATTCGTACTGTGGTCAGTCCTGCAGAAGCGATATGCCACCACCTGTCCATGTTACCGTTGTCTGAGTTACTTCTATGACGAATTCCTCGAGATTTCAAATTAATATCGCCGAGTGACGAGGCATTTGGCTACCTTAAGAGAGTCATAGTTACTGCTGCCAGCTGCGCGACATACTTTTGCATCTTTCCACTCTTTAATTATTACTGTGGTCAGTCCTGCTGGAGCAATATGCCATTACATGTAACCCTTAACGTTGTCTGAGGTACCTTAACGAAGATATCCTCGAGTTCTCAAAAAAAATTTCACATGGTGACGAGGCATTTGGCTACCTTAAGAGAATCATAGTACCCCTGCCTGCTGCTCCCACTTTTCTAAGCGTTTCTATCATTCTTGCTATGGCCTGTCCTACGGAACCGATGTGCCACTATATGTCCACGTTAACGTCGTCACTGTTACTCCCACTACGAGTCTCTCGAGTTAGCAAATATACCTGGCCGGATGACGAGGCATTTGGGTACCTTAAGGGAGACATACTTACTGCAGCCAGCTGCTAACCCTTCTTTGAATCTGTCCTCTCTTTCATTTGTACTGTGGTCAGTCCTGCAGAAGCGATACGACACCACCTGTCCATGTTACCGTTGTCTGAGTTACTTCAACGACGATTTCCTCGAGTTTTCAAATAAATTTCGCCGAGTCACGAGGCATTTGGCTACCTTAAGAGCGTCGTAGTTACTGGTGCCAGCTGCTCGACGTACTTTGCATCTTTCCACTCTTTAATTATTACTGTGGTCAGTCCTGCCGGAGCAATATGCCATTACATGTAAACCTTAACGTTGTCTGAGCTACCTTAACGAAGATATCCTCGAGTTTTCAAAAAACATTTCACATGGTGACGAGGTATTCGGCTACCTTAAGAGAGTCATAGTACTCCTGCCTGCTGCTCCCACTTTTCTAAGCGTTTCTATCATTCTTGCTATGGCCTGTCCTACGGAACCGATGTGCCACTATATGTCCACGTTAACGTCGTCACTGTTACTCCCACTACGAGTCTCTCGATTTAGCAAATGTACCACGCCGGATGACGAGGCATTTGGCTACCTTAAGGGAGTCATTGTTACTGCAGCCAGCTGCTCCCCCTCCTTTGAATCTGTCCTCTCTTTAATTTGTACTGTGGTCAGTCCTGCAGAAGCGATACGCCACCACCTGTCCATGTTACCGTTTTCTGAGTTACTTCAACGACGATTTCCTCGAGTTTTCAAATAAATTTCGCCGAGTGACGAGGCATTTGGCTACCTTAAGAGAGTCGTAGTTACTGCTGTCAGCTGCTCGACGTACTTTGCATCTTTCCACTCTTTAATTATTACTGTGGTCAGTCCTGCCGGAGCAATATGCCATTACATGTAAAGCTTAACGTTGTCTGAGCTACCTTAACGGAGATATCCTCGAGTATTCAAAAAACATTTCACATGGTGACGAGGCATTTGGCTACCTTAAGAGAGTCATAGTACCCCTGCCTGCTGCTCCCACTTTTCTAAGCGTTTCTATCATTCTTGCTATGGCCTGTCCTACGGAACCGATGTGCCACTATATGTCCACGTTAACGTCGTCACTGTTACTCCCACTACGAGTCTCTCGAGTTAGCAAATGTACCTCGCCGGATGACGAGGCATTTGACTACGTTAAGGGAGTCATTGTTACTGCAGCCAGCTGCTCCCCCTTCTTTGAATCTTTCCTCTCTTTAATTCGTACTGTGGTCAGTCCTGCAGAAGCGATATGCCACCACCTGTCCATGTTACCGTTGTCTGAGTTACTTCTATGACGAATTCCTCGAGATTTCAAATTAATATCGCCGAGTGACGAGGCATTTGGCTACCTTAAGAGAGTCATAGTTACTGCTGCCAGCTGCGCGACATACTTTTGCATCTTTCCACTCTTTAATTATTACTGTGGTCAGTCCTGCAGGAGCAATATGCCATTACATGTAACCCTTAACGTTGTCTGAGGTACCTTAACGAAGATATCCTCGAGTTCTCAAAAAAAATTTCACATGGTGACGAGGCATTTGGCTACCTTAAGAGAATCATAGTACCCCTGCCTGCTGCTCCCACTTTTCTAAGCGTTTCTATCATTTTTGCTATGGCCTGTCCTACGGAACCGATGTGCCACTATATGTCCACGTTAACGTCGTCACTGTTACTCCCACTACGAGTCTCTCGAGTTAGCAAATATACCTGGCCGGATGACGAGGCATTTGGGTACCTTAAGGGAGTCATACTTACTGCAGCCTGCTGCTAACCCTTCTTTGAATCTGTCCTCTCTTTAATTTGTACTGTGGTCAGTCCTGCAGAAGCGATACGCCACCACCTGTCGATGTTACCGTTGTCTGAGTTACTTCAACGACGATTTCCTCGAGTTTTCAAATAAATTTCGCCGAGTGACGAGGCATTTGGCTACCTTAATAGAGTCGTAGTTACTGCTGACAGCTGCTCGACTTACTTTGCATCTTTCCACTCTTTAATTATTACTGTGGTCAGTCCTACCGGAGCAATATGCCATTACATGTAAACCTTAACGTTGTGTTACTCCCACTACGAGTCTCTCGAGTTAGCAAATGTACCTCGCCGGATGACGAGGCATTTGGCTACCATAAGGGAGTCATTGTTACTGCAGCCAGCTGCTCCCCCTTCTTTGAATCTTTCCTCTCTTTAATTCGTACTGTGGTCAGTCCTGCAGAAGCGATATGCCACCACCTGTCCATGTTACCGTTGTCTGAGTTACTTCAATGACGATTTCCTCGAGATTTCAAATAAATATCGCCGAGTGACGAGGCATTTGGCTACCTTAAGAGAGTCATAGTTACTGCTGCCAGCTGCGCGACATACTTTTGCATCTTTCCACTCTTTAATTATTACTGTGGTCAGTCCTACCGGAGCAATATGCCATTACATGTAAACCTTAACGTTGTGTTACTCCCACTACGAGTCTCTCGAGTTAGCAAATGTACCTCGCCGGATGACGAGGCATTTGGCTACCATAAGGGAGTCATTGTTACTGCAGCCAGCTGCTCCCCCTTCTTTGAATCTGTCCTCTCTTTAATTTGTACTGTGGTCAGTCCTGCAGAAGCGATACGCCACCACCTGTCCATGTTACCGTTGTCTGAGTTACTTCAACGACGATTTCCTCGAGTTTTCAAATAAATTTCGCCGAGTGACGAGGCATTTGGCTACCTTAAGAGAGTCGTAGTTACTGCTGCCAGCTGCTCGACGTACTTTGCATCTTTCCACTCTTTAATTATTACTGTGGTCAGTCCTGCCGGAGCAATATGCCATTACATGTAAAGCTTAACGTTGTCTGAGCTACCTTAACGAAGATATCATCGAGTTTTCAAAAAACATTTCACATGGTGACGAGGCATTTGGCTACCTTAAGAGAGTCATAGTACCCCTGCCTGCTGCTCCCACTTTTCTAAGCGTTTCTATCATTCTTGCTATGGCCTGTCCTACGGAACCGATGTGCCACTATATGTCCACGTTAACGTCGTCACTGTTACTCCCACTACGAGTCTCTCGAGTTAGCAAATGTACCTCGCCGGATGACGAGGCATTTGCCTACGTTAAGGGAGTCATTGTTACTGCAGCCAGCTGCTCCCCCTTCTTTGAATCTTTCCTCTCTTTAATTCGTACTGTGGTCAGTCCTGCCGAAGCGATATGCCACCACCTGTCCATGTTACCGTTGTCTGAGTTACTTCTATGACGAATTCCTCGAGATTTCAAATTAATATCGCCGAGTGACGAGGCATTTGGCTACCTTAAGAGAGTCATAGTTACTGCTTCCAGCTGCGCGACATACTTTTGCATCTTTCCACTCTTTAATTATTACTGTGGTCAGTCCTGCAGGATCAATATGCCATTACATGTAACCCTTAACGTTGTCTGAGGTATCTTAACGAAGATATCCTCGAGTTCTCAAAAAACATTTCACATGGTGACGAGGCATTTGGCTACCTTAAGAGAATCATAGTACCCCTGCCTGCTGCTCCCACTTTTCTAAGCGTTTCTATCATTCTTGCTATGGCCTGTCCTACGGAACCGATGTGCCACTATATGTCCACGTTAACGTCGTCACTGTTACTCCCACTACGAGTCTCTCGAGTTAGCAAATATACCTGGCCGGATGACGAGGCATTTGGGTACCTTAAGGGAGTCATACTTACTGCAGCCAGCTGCTAACCCTTCTTTGAATCTGTCCTCTCTTTAATTTGTACTGTGGTCAGTCCTGCAGAAGCGATACGCCACCACCTGTCCATGTTACCGTTGTCTGAGTTACTTCAACGACGATTTCCTCGAGTTTTCAAATAAATTTCGCCGAGTCACGAGGCATTTGGCTACCTTAAGAGCGTCGTAGTTACTGGTGCCAGCTGCTCGACGTACTTTGCATCTTTCCACTCTTTAATTATTACTGTGGTCAGTCCTGCCGGAGCAATATGCCATTACATGTAAACCTTAACGTTGTCTGAGCTACCTTAACGAAGATATCCTCGAGTTTTCAAAAAACATTTCACATGGTGGCGAGGTATTCGGCTACCTTAAGAGAGTCATAGTACTCCTGCCTGCTGCTCCCACTTTTCTAAGCGTTTCTATCATTCTTGCTATGGCCTGTCCTACGGAACCGATGTGCCACTATATGTCCACGTTAACGTCGTCACTGTTACTCCCACTACGAGTCTCTCGATTTAGCAAATGTACCACGCCGGATGACGAGGCATTTGGCTACCTTAAGGGAGTCATTGTTACTGCAGCCAGCTGCTCCCCCTTCTTTGAATCTGTCCTCTCTTTAATTTGTACTGTGGTCAGTCCTGCAGAAGCGATACGCCACCACCTGTCCATGTTACCGTTGTCTGAGTTACTTCAACGACGATTTCCTCGAGTTTTCAAATAAATTTCGCCGAGTGACGAGGCATTTGGCTACCTTAAGAGAGTCGTAGTTACTGCTGACAGCTGCTCGACTTACTTTGCATCTTTCCACTCTTTAATTATTACTGTGGTCAGTCCTACCGGAGCAATATGCCATTACATGTAAACCTTAACGTTGTGTTACTCCCACCACGAGTCTCTCGAGTTAGCAAATGTACCTCGCCGGATGACGAGGCATTTGGCTACCATAAGGGAGTCATTGTTACTGCAGCCAGCTGCTCCCCCTTCTTTGAATCTTTCCTCTCTTTAATTCGTACTGTGGTCAGTCCTGCAGAAGCGATATGCCACCACCTGTCCATGTTACCGTTGTCTGAGTTACTTCAATGACGATTTCCTCGAGATTTCAAATAAATATCGCCGAGTGACGAGGCATTTGGCTACCTTAAGAGAGTCATAGTTACTGCTGCCAGCTGCGCGACGTACTTTGCATCTTTCCACTCTTTAATTATTACTGTGGTCAGTCCTGCAGGAGCAATATGCCATTACATGTAAAGCTTAACGTTGTCTGAGCTACCTTAACGAAGATATCCTCGAGTTTTCAAAAAACATTTCACATGGTGACGAGGCATTTGGCTACCTTAAGAGAGTCATAGTACCCCTGCCTGCTGCTCCCACTTTTCTAAGCGTTTCTATCATTCTTGCTATGGCCTGTCCTACGGAACCGATGTGCCACTATATGTCCACGTTAACGTCGTCACTGTTACTCCCACTACGAGTCTCTCGAGTTAGCAAATGTACCTCGCCGGATGACGAGGCATTTGACTACGTTAAGGGAGTCATTGTTACTGCAGCCAGCTGCTCCCCCTTCTTTGAATCTTTCCTCTCTTTAATTCGTACTGTGGTCAGTCCTGCAGAAGCGATATGCCACCACCTGTCCATGTTACCGTTGTCTGAGTTACTTCTATGACGAATTCCTCGAGATTTCAAATTAATATCGCCGAGTGACGAGGCATTTGGCTACCTTAAGAGAGTCATAGTTACTGCTGCCAGCTGCGCGACATACTTTTGCATCTTTCCACTCTTTAATTATTACTGTGGTCAGTCCTGCAGGAGCAATATGCCATTACATGTAACCCTTAACGTTGTCTGAGGTATCTTAACGAAGATATCCTCGAGTTCTCAAAAAAAATTTCACATGGTGACGAGGCATTTGGCTACCTTAAGAGAATCATAGTACCCCTGCCTGCTGCTCCCACTTTTCTAAGCGTTTCTATCATTCTTGCTATGGCCTGTCCTACGGAACCGATGTGCCACTATATGTCCACGTTAACGTCGTCACTGTTACTCCCACTACGAGTCTCTCGAGTTAGCAAATATACCTGGCCGGATGACGAGGCATTTGGGTACCTTAAGGGAGTCATACTTACTGCAGCCAGCTGCTAACCCTTCTTTGAATCTGTCCTCTCTTTAATTTGTACTGTGGTCAGTCCTGCAGAAGCGATACGCCACCACCTGTCCATGTTACCGTTGTCTGAGTTACTTCAACGACGATTTCCTCGAGTTTTCAAATAAATTTCGCCGAGTCACGAGGCATTTGGCTACCTTAAGAGCGTCGTAGTTACTGGTGCCAGCTGCTCGACGTACTTTGCATCTTTCCACTCTTTAATTATTACTGTGGTCAGTCCTGCCGGAGCAATATGCCATTACATGTAAACCCTAACGTTGTCTGAGCTACCTTAACGAAGATATCCTCGAGTTTTCAAAAAACATTTCACATGGTGACGAGGTATTCGGCTACCTTAAGAGAGTCATAGTACTCCTGCCTGCTGCTCCCACTTTTCTAAGCGTTTCTATCATTCTTGCTATGGCCTGTCCTACGGAACCGATGTGCCACTATATGTCCACGTTAACGTCGTCACTGTTACTCCCACTACGAGTCTCTCGATTTAGCAAATGTACCACGCCGGATGACGAGGCATTTGGCTACCTTAAGGGAGTCATTGTTACTGCAGCCAGCTGCTCCCCCTTCTTTGAATCTGTCCTCTCTTTAATTTGTACTGTGGTCAGTCCTGCAGAAGCGATACGCCACCACCTGTCCATGTTACCGTTGTCTGAGTTACTTCAACGACGATTTCCTCGAGTTTTCAAATAAATTTCGCCGAGTGACGAGGCATTTGGCTACCTTAAGAGAGTCGTAGTTACTGCTGACAGCTGCTCGACTTACTTTGCATCTTTCCACTCTTTAATTATTACTGTGGTCAGTCCTACCGGAGCAATATGCCATTACATGTAAACCTTAACGTTGTGTTACTCCCACTACGAGTCTCTCGAGTTAGCAAATGTACCTCGCCGGATGACGAGGCATTTGGCTACCATAAGGGAGTCATTGTTACTGCAGCCAGCTGCTCCCCCTTCTTTGAATCTTTCCTCTCTTTGATTCGTACTGTGGTCAGTCCTGCAGAAGCGATATGCCACCACCTGTCCATGTTACCGTTGTCTGAGTAACTTCAATGACGATTTCCTCGAGATTTCAAATAAATATCGCCGAGTGACGAGGCATTTGGCTACCTTAAGAGAGTCATAGTTACTGCTGCCAGCTGCGCGACGTACTTTGCATCTTTCCACTCTTTAATTATTACTGTGGTCAGTCCTGCAGGAGCAATATGCCATTACATGTAAAGCTCAACGTTGTCTGAGCTACCTTAACGAAGATATCCTCGAGTTTTCAAAAAACATTTCACATGGTGACGAGGCATTTGGCTACCTTAAGAGAGTCATAGTACCCCTGCCTGCTGCTCCCACTTTTCTAAGCGTTTCTATCATTCTTGCTATGGCCTGTCCTACGGAACCGATGTGCCACTATATGTCCACGTTAACGTCGTCACTGTTACTCCCACTACGAGTCTCTCGAGTTAGCAAATGTACCTCGCCGGATGACGAGGCATTTGACTACGTTAAGGGAGTCATTGTTACTGCAGCCAGCTGCTCCCCCTTCTTTGAATCTTTCCTCTCTTTAATTCGTACTGTGGTCAGTCCTGCAGAAGCGATACGCCACCACCTGTCCATGTTACCGTTGTCTGAGTTACTTCAACGACGATTTCCTCGAGTTTTCAAATAAATTTCGCCGATTCACGAGGCATTTGGCTACCTTAAGAGCGTCGTAGTTACTGGTGCCAGCTGCTCGACGTACTTTGCATCTTTCCACTCTTTAATTATTACTGTGGTCAGTCCTGCCGGAGCAATATGCCATTACATGTAAACCTTAACGTTGTCTGAGCTACCTTAACGAAGATATCCTCGAGTTTTCAAAAAACATTTCACATGGTGACGAGGTATTCGGCTACCTTAAGAGAGTCATAGTACTCCTGCCTGCTGCTCCCACTTTTCTAAGCGTTTCTATCATTCTTGCTATGGCCTGTCCTACGGAACCGATGTGCCACTATATGTCCACGTTAACGTCGTCACTGTTACTCCCACTACGAGTCTCTCGATTTAGCAAATGTACCACGCCGGATGACGAGGCATTTGGCTACCTTAAGGGAGTCATTGTTACTGCAGCCAGCTGCTCCCCCTTCTTTGAATCTGTCCTCTCTTTAATTTGTACTGTGGTCAGTCCTGCAGAAGCGATACGCCACCACCTGTCCATGTTACCGTTGTCTGAGTTACTTCAACGACGATTTCCACGAGTTTTCAAAAAAATTTCGCCGAGTGACGAGGCATTTGGCTACCTTAAGAGAGTCGTAGTTACTGCTGACAGCTGCTCGACTTACTTTGCATCTTTCCACTCTTTAATTATTACTGTGGTCAGTCCTACCGGAGCAATATGCCATTACATGTAAACCTTAACGTTGTGTTACTCCCACTACGAGACTCTCGAGTTAGCAAATGTACCTCGCCGGATGACGAGGCATTTGGCTACCATAAGGGAGTCATTGTTACTGCAGCCAGCTGCTCCCCCTTCTTTGAATCTTTCCTCTCTTTAATTCGTACTGTGGTCAGTCCTGCAGAAGCGATATGCCACCACCTGTCCATGTTACCGTTGTCTGAGTTACTTCAATGACGATTTCCTCGAGATTTCAAATAAATATCGCCGAGTGACGAGGCATTTGGCTACCTTAAGAGAGTCATAGTTACTGCTGCCAGCTGCGCGACGTACTTTGCATCTTTCCACTCTTTAATTATTACTGTGGTCAGTCCTGCAGGAGCAATATGCCATTACATGTAAAGCTTAACGTTGTCTGAGCTACCTTAACGAAGATATCCTCGAGTTTTCAAAAAACATTTCACATGGTGACGAGGCATTTGGCTACCTTAAGAGAGTCATAGTACCCCTGCCTGCTGCTCCCACTTTTCTAAGCGTTTCTATCATTCTTGCTATGGCCTGTCCTACGGAACCGATGTGCCACTATATGTCCACGTTAACGTCGTCACTGTTACTCCCACTACGAGTCTCTCGAGTTAGCAAATGTACCTCGCCGGATGACGAGGCATTTGACTACGTTAAGGGAGTCATTGTTACTGCAGCCAGCTGCTCCCCCTTCTTTGAATCTTTCCTCTCTTTAATTCGTACTGTGGTCAGTCCTGCAGAAGCGATATGCCACCACCTGTCCATGTTACCGTTGTCTGAGTTACTTCTATGACGAATTCCTCGAGATTTCAAATTAATATCGCCGAGTGACGAGGCATTTGGCTACCTTAAGAGAGTCATAGTTACTGCTGCCAGCTGCGCGACATACTTTTGCATCTTTCCACTCTTTAATTATTACTGTGGTCAGTCCTGCAGGAGCAATATGCCATTACATGTAACCCTTAACGTTGTCTGAGGTATCTTAACGAAGATATCCTCGAGTTCTCAAAAAAAATTTCACATGGTGACGAGGCATTTGGCTACCTTAAGAGAATCATAGTACCCCTGCCTGCTGCTCCCACTTTTCTAAGCGTTTCTATCATTCTTGCTATGGCCTGTCCTACGGAACCGATGTGCCACTATATGTCCACGTTAACGTCGTCACTGTTACTCCCACTACGAGTCTCTCGAGTTAGCAAATATACCTGGGCGGATGACGAGGCATTTGGGTACCTTAAGGGAGTCATACTTACTGCAGCCAGCTGCTAACCCTTCTTTGAATCTGTCCTCTCTTTAATTTGTACTGTGGTCAGTCCTGCAGAAGCGATACGCCACCACCTGTCCATGTTACCGTTGTCTGAGTTACTTCAACGACGATTTCCTCGAGTTTTCAAATAAATTTCGCCGAGTCACGAGGCATTTGGCTACCTTAAGAGCGTCGTAGTTACTGGTGCCAGCTGCTCGACGTACTTTGCATCTTTCCACTCTTTAATTATTACTGTGGTCAGTCCTGCCGGATCAATATGCCATTACATGTAAACCTTAACGTTGTCTGAGCTACCTTAACGAAGATATCCTCGAGTTTTCAAAAAACATTTCACATGGTGACGAGGTATTCGGCTACCTTAAGAGAGTCATAGTACTCCTGCCTGCTGCTCCCACTTTTCTAAGCGTTTCTTTCATTCTTGCTATGGCCTGTCCTACGGAACCGATGTGCCACTATATGTCCACGTTAACGTCGTCACTGTTACTCCCACCACGAGTCTCTCGATTTAGCAAATGTACCACGCCGGATGACGAGGCATTTGGCTACCTTAAGGGAGTCATTGTTACTGCAGCCAGCTGCTCCCCCTTCTTTGAATCTTTCCTCTCTTTAATTCGTACTGTGGTCAGTCCTGCAGAAGCGATATGCCACCACCTGTCCATGTTACCGTTGTCTGAGTTACTTCAATGACGATTTCCTCGAGATTTCAAATAAATATCGCCGAGTGACGAGGCATTTGGCTACCTTAAGAGAGTCATAGTTACTGCTGCCAGCTGCGCGACGTACTTTGCATTCTTCCACTCTTTAATTATTACTGTGGTCAGTCCTGCAGGAGCAATATGCCATTACATGTAAAGCTTAACGTTGTCTGAGCTACCTTAACGAAGATATCCTCGAGTTTTCAAAAAACATTTCACATGGTGACGAGGCATTTGGCTACCTTAAGAGAGTCATAGTACCCCTGCCTGCTGCTCCCACTTTTCTAAGCGTTTCTATCATTCTTGCTATGGCCTGTCCTACGGAACCGATGTGCCACTATATGTCCACGTTAACGTCGTCACTGTTACTCCCACTACGAGTCTCTCGAGTTAGCAAATGTACCTCGCCGGATGACGAGGCATTTGACTACGTTAAGGGAGTCATTGTTACTGCAGCCAGCTGCTCCCCCTTCTTTGAATCTTTCCTCTCTTTAATTCGTACTGTGGTCAGTCCTGCAGAAGCGGTACGCCACCACCTGTCCATGTTACCGTTGTCTGAGTTACTTCAACGACGATTTCCTCGAGTTTTCAAATAAATTTCGCCGAGTCACGAGGCATTTGGCTACCTTAAGAGCGTCGTAGTTACTGGTGCCAGCTGCTCGACGTACTTTGCATCTTTCCACTCTTTAATTATTACTGTGGTCAGTCCTGCCGGAGCAATATGCCATTACATGTAAACCTTAACGTTGTCTGAGCTACCTTAACGAAGATATCCTCGAGTTTTCAAAAAACATTTCACATGGTGACGAGGTATTCGGCTACCTTAAGAGAGTCATAGTACTCCTGCCTGCTGCTCCCACTTTTCTAAGCGTTTCTATCATTCTTGCTATGGCCTGTCCTACGGAACCGATGTGCCACTATATGTCCACGTTAACGTCGTCACTGTTACTCCCACTACGAGTCTCTCGATTTAGCAAATGTACCACGCCGGATGACGAGGCATTTGGCTACCTTAAGGGAGTCATTGTTACTGCAGCCAGCTGCTCCCCCTTCTTTGAATCTGTCCTCTCTTTAATTTGTACTGTGGTCAGTCCTGCAGAAGCGATACGCCACCACCTGTCCATGTTACCGTTGTCTGAGTTACTTCAACGACGATTTCCTCGAGTTTTCAAATAAATTTCGCCGAGTGACGAGGCATTTGGCTACCTTAAGAGAGTCGTAGTTACTGCTGACAGCTGCTCGACTTACTTTGCATCTTTCCACTCTTTAATTATTACTGTGGTCAGTCCTACCGGAGCAATATGCCATTACATGTAAACTTTAACGTTGTGTTACTCCCACTACGAGTCTCTCGAGTTAGCAAATGTACCTCGCCGGATGACGAGGCATTTGGCTACCATAAGGGAGTCATTGTTACTGCAGCCAGCTGCTCCCCCTTCTTTGAATCTTTCCTCTCTTTAATTCGTACTGTGGTCAGTCCTGCAGAAGCGATATGCCACCACCTGTCCATGTTACCGTTGTCTGAGTTACTTCAATGACGATTTCCACGAGATTTCAAATAAATATCGCCGAGTGACGAGGCATTTGGCTACCTTAAGAGAGTCATAGTTACTGCTGCCAGCTGCGCGACGTACTTTGCATCTTTCCACTCTTTAATTATTACTGTGGTCAGTCCTGCAGGAGCAATATGCCGTTACATGTAAAGCTTAACGTTGTCTGAGCTACCTTAACGAAGATATCCTCGAGTTTTCAAAAAACATTTCACATGGTGACGAGGCATTTGGCTACCTTAAGAGAGTCATAGTACCCCTGCCTGCTGCTCCCACTTTTCTAAGCGTTTCTATCATTCTTGCTATGGCCTGTCCTACGGAACCGATGTGCCACTATATGTCCACGTTAACGTCGTCACTGTTACTCCCACTACGAGTCTCTCGAGTTAGCAAATGTACCTCGCCGGATGACGAGGCATTTGACTACGTTAAGGGAGTCATTGTTACTGCAGCCAGCTGCTCCCCCTTCTTTGAATCTTTCCTCTCTTTAATTCGTACTGTGGTCAGTCCTGCAGAAGCGGTACGCCACCACCTGTCCATGTTACCGTTGTCTGAGTTACTTCAACGACGATTTCCTCGAGTTTTCAAATAAATTTCGCCGAGTCACGAGGCATTTGGCTACCTTAAGAGCGTCGTAGTTACTGGTGCCAGCTGCTCGACGTACTTTGCATCTTTCCACTCTTTAATTATTACTGTGGTCAGTCCTGCCGGAGCAATATGCCATTACATGTAAACCTTAACGTTGTCTGAGCTACCTTAACGAAGATATCCTCGAGTTTTCAAAAAACATTTCACATGGTGACGAGGTATTCGGCTACCTTAAGAGAGTCATAGTACTCCTGCCTGCTGCTCCCACTTTTCTAAGCGTTTCTATCATTCTTGCTATGGCCTGTCCTACGGAACCGATGTGCCACTATATGTCCACGTTAACGTCGTCACTGTTACTCCCACTACGAGTCTCTCGATTTAGCAAATGTACCACGCCGGATGACGAGGCATTTGGCTACCTTAAGGGTGTCATTGTTACTGCAGCCAGCTGCTCCCCCTTCTTTGAATCTGTCCTCTCTTTAATTTGTACTGTGGTCAGTCCTGCAGAAGCGATACGCCACCACCTGTCCATGTTACCGTTGTCTGAGTTACTTCAACGACGATTTCCTCGAGTTTTCAAATAAATTTCGCCGAGTGACGAGGCATTTGGCTACCTTAAGAGAGTCGTAGTTACTGCTGACAGCTGCTCGACTTACTTTGCATCTTTCCACTCTTTAATTATTACTGTGGTCAGTCCTACCGGAGCAATATGCCATTACATGTAAACTTTAACGTTGTGTTACTCCCACTACGAGTCTCTCGAGTTAGCAAATGTACCTCGCCGGATGACGAGGCATTTGGCTACCATAAGGGAGTCATTGTTACTGCAGCCAGCTGCTCCCCCTTCTTTGAATCTTTCCTCTCTTTAATTCGTACTGTGGTCAGTCCTGCAGAAGCGATATGCCACCACCTGTCCATGTTACCGTTGTCTGAGTTACTTCAATGACGATTTCCTCGAGATTTCAAATAAATATCGCCGAGTGACGAGGCATTTGGCTACCTTAAGAGAGTCATAGTTACTGCTGCCAGCTGCGCGACGTACTTTGCATCTTTCCACTCTTTAATTATTACTGTGGTCAGTCCTGCAGGAGCAATATGCCGTTACATGTAAAGCTTAACGTTGTCTGAGCTACCTTAACGAAGATATCCTCGAGTTTTCAAAAAACATTTCACATGGAGACGAGGCATTTGGCTACCTTAAGAGAGTCATAGTACCCCTGCCTGCTGCTCCCACTTTTCTAAGCGTTTCTATCATTCTTGCTATGGCCTGTCCTACGGAACCGATGTGCCACTATATGTCCACGTTAACGTCGTCACTGTTACTCCCACTACGAGTCTCTCGAGTTAGCAAATGTACCTCGCCGGATGACGAGGCATTTGACTACGTTAAGGGAGTCATTGTTACTGCAGCCAGCTGCTCCCCCTTCTTTGAATCTTTCCTCTCTTTAATTCGTACTGTGGTCAGTCCTGCAGAAGCGATATGCCACCACCTGTCCATGTTACCGTTGTCTGAGTTACTTCTATGACGAATTCCTCGAGATTTCAAATTAATATCGCCGAGTGACGAGGCATTTGGCTACCTTAAGAGAGTCATAGTTACTGCTGCCAGCTGCGCGACATACTTTTGCATCTTTCCACTCTTTAATTATTACTGTGGTCAGTCCTGCAGGAGCAATATGCCATTACATGTAACCCTTAACGTTGTCTGAGGTATCTTAACGAAGATATCCTCGAGTTCTCAAAAAAAATTTCACATGGTGACGAGGCATTTGGCTACCTTAAGAGAATCATAGTACCCCTGCCTGCTGCTCCCACTTTTCTAAGCGTTTCTATCATTCTTGCTATGGCCTGTCCTACGGAACCGATGTGCCACTATATGTCCACGTTAACGTCGTCACTGTTAATCCCACTACGAGTCTCTCGAGTTAGCAAATATACCTGGCCGGATGACGAGGCATTTGGGTACCTTAAGGGAGTCATACTTACTGCAGCCAGCTGCTAACCCTTCTTTGAATCTGTCCTCTCTTTAATTTGTACTGTGGTCAGTCCTGCAGAAGCGATACGCCACCACCTGTCCATGTTACCGTTGTCTGAGTTACTTCAACGACGATTTCCTCGAGTTTTCAAATAAATTTCGCCGAGTCACGAGGCATTTGGCTACCTTAAGAGCGTCGTAGTTACTGGTGCCAGCTGCTCGACGTACTTTGCATCTTTCCACTCTTTAATTATTACTGTGGTCAGTCCTGCCGGAGCAATATGCCATTACATGTAAACCTTAACGTTGTCTGAGCTACCTTAACGAAGATATCCTCGAGTTTTCAAAAAACATTTCACATGGTGACGAGGTATTCGGCTACCTTAAGAGAGTCATAGTACTCCTGACTGCTGCTCCCACTTTTCTAAGCGTTTCTTTCATTCTTGCTATGGCCTGTCCTACGGAACCGATGTGCCACTATATGTCCACGTTAACGTCGTCACTGTTACTCCCACCACGAGTCTCTCGATTTAGCAAATGTACCACGCCGGATGACGAGGCATTTGGCTACCTTAAGGGAGTCATTGTTACTGCAGCCAGCTGCTCCCCCTTCTTTGAATCTGTCCTCTCTTTAATTTGTACTGTGGTCAGTCCTGCAGAAGCGATACGCCACCACCTGTCCATGTTACCGTTGTCTGAGTTACTTCAACGACGATTTCCTCGAGTTTTCAAATAAATTTCGCCGAGTGACGAGGCATTTGGCTACCTTAAGAGAGTCGTAGTTACTGCTGACAGCTGCTCGACTTACTTTGCATCTTTCCACTCTTTAATTATTACTGTGGTCAGTCCTACCGGAGCAATATGCCATTACATGTAAACCTTAACGTTGTGTTACTCCCACTACGAGTCTCTCGAGTTAGCAAATGTACCTCGCCGGATGACGAGGCATTTGGCTACCATAAGGGAGTCATTGTTACTGCAGCCAGCTGCTCCCCCTTCTTTGAATCTTTCCTCTCTTTAATTCGTACTGTGGTCAGTCCTGCAGAAGCGATATGCCACCACCTGTCCATGTTACCGTTGTCTGAGTTACTTCAATGACGATTTCCTCGAGATTTCAAATAAATATCGCCGAGTGACGAGGCATTTGGCTACCTTAAGAGAGTCATAGTTACTGCTGCCAGCTGCGCGACGTACTTTGCATCGTTCCACTCTTTAATTATTACTGTGGTCAGTCCTGCAGGAGCAATATGCCATTACATGTAAAGCTTAACGTTGTCTGAGCTACCTTAACGAAGATATCCTCGAGTTTTCAAAAAACATTTCACATGGTGACGAGGCATTTGGCTACCTTAAGAGAGTCATAGTACCCCTGCCTGCTGCTCCCACTTTTCTAAGCGTTTCTATCATTCTTGCTATGGCCTGTCCTACGGAACCGATGTGCCACTATATGTCCACGTTAACGTCGTCACTGTTACTCCCACTACGAGTCTCTCGAGTTAGCAAATGTACCTCGCCGGATGACGAGGCATTTGACTACGTTAAGGGAGTCATTGTTACTGCAGCCAGCTGCTCCCCCTTCTTTGAATCTTTCCTCTCTTTAATTCGTACTGTGGTCAGTCCTGCAGAAGCGATACGCCACCACCTGTCCATGTTACCGTTGTCTGAGTTACTTCAACGACGATTTCCTCGAGTTTTCAAATAAATTTCGCCGAGTCACGAGGCATTTGGCTACCTTAAGAGCGTCGTAGTTACTGGTGCCAGCTGCTCGACGTACTTTGCATCTTTCCACTCTTTAATTATTACTGTGGTCAGTCCTGCCGGAGCAATATGCCATTACATGTAAACCTTAACGTTGTCTGAGCTACCTTAACGAAGATATCCTCGAGTTTTCAAAAAACATTTCACATGGTGACGAGGTATTCGGCTACCTTAAGAGAGTCATAGTACTCCTGCCTGCTGCTCCCACTTTTCTAAGCGTTTCTATCATTCTTGCTATGGCCTGTCCTACGGAACCGATGTGCCACTATATGTCCACGTTAACGTCGTCACTGTTACTCCCACTACGAGTCTCTCGATTTAGCAAATGTACCACGCCGGATGACGAGGCATTTGGCTACCTTAAGGGAGTCATTGTTACTGCAGCCAGCTGCTCCCCCTTCTTTGAATCTGTCCTCTCTTTAATTTGTACTGTGGTCAGTCCTGCAGAAGCGATACGCCACCACCTGTCCATGTTACCGTTGTCTGAGTTACTTCAACGACGATTTCCTCGAGTTTTCAAATAAATTTCGCCGAGTGACGAGGCATTTGGCTACCTTAAGAGAGTCGTAGTTACTGCTGACAGCTGCTCGACTTACTTTGCATCTTTCCACTCTTTAATTATTACTGTGGTCAGTCCTACCGGAGCAATATGCCATTACATGTAAACCTTAACGTTGTGTTACTCCCACTACGAGTCTCTCGAGTTAGCAAATGTACCTCGCCGGATGACGAGGCATTTGGCTACCATAAGGGAGTCATTGTTACTGCAGCCAAATGCTCCCCCTTCTTTGAATCTTTCCTCTCTTTAATTCGTACTGTGGTCAGTCCTGCAGAAGCGATATGCCACCACCTGTCCATGTTACCGTTGTCCGAGTTACTTCAATGACGATTTCCTCGAGATTTCAAATAAATATCGCCGAGTGACGAGGCATTTGGCTACCTTAAGAGAGTCATAGTTACTGCTGCCAGCTGCGCGACGTACTTTGCATCTTTCCACTCTTTAATTATTACTGTGGTCAGTCCTGCAGGAGCAATATGCCATTACATGTAAAGCTTAACGTTGTCTGAGCTACCTTAACGAAGATATCCTCGAGTTTTCAAAAAACATTTCACATGGTGACGAGGCATTTGGCTACCTTAAGAGAGTCATAGTACCCCTGCCTGCTGCTCCCACTTTTCTAAGCGTTTCTATCATTCTTGCTATGGCCTGTCCTACGGAACCGATGTGCCACTATATGTCCACGTTAACGTCGTCACTGTTACTCCCACTACGAGTCTCTCGAGTTAGCAAATGTACCTCGCCGGATGACGAGGCATTTGGCTACCATAAGGGAGTCATTGTTACTGCAGCCAGCTGCTACCCCTTCTTTGAATCTTTCCTCTCTTTAATTCGTACTGTGGTCAGTCCTGCAGAAGCGATATGCCACCACCTGTCCATGTTACCGTTGTCTGAGTTACTTCAATGACGATTTCCTCGAGATTTCAAATAAATATCGCCGAGTGACGAGGCATTTGGCTACCTTAAGAGAGTCGTAGTTACTGCTGACAGCTGCTCGACTTACTTTGCATCTTTCCACTCTTTAATTATTACTGTGGTCAGTCCTACCGGAGCAATATGCCATTACATGTAAACCTTAACGTTGTGTTACTCCCACTACGAGTCTCTCGAGTTAGCAAATGTACCTCGCCGGATGACGAGGCATTTGGCTACCATAAGGGAGTCATTGTTACTGCAGCCAGCTGCTCCCCCTTCTTTGAATCTTTCCTCTCTTTAATTCGTACTGTGGTCAGTCCTGCAGAAGCGATATGCCACCACCTGTCCATGTTACCGTTGTCTGAGTTACTTCAATGACGATTTCCTCGAGATTTCAAATAAATATCGCCGAGTGACGAGGCATTTGGCTACCTTAAGAGAGTCATAGTTACTGCTGCCAGCTGCGCGACGTACTTTGCATCTTTCCACTCTTTAATTATTACTGTGGTCAGTCCTGCAGGAGCAATATGCCATTACATGTAAAGCTTAACGTTGTCTGAGCTACCTTAACGAAGATATCCTCGAGTTTTCAAAAAACATTTCACATGGTGACGAGGCATTTGGCTACCTTAAGAGAGTCATAGTACCCCTACCTGCTGCTCCCACTTTTCTAAGCGTTTCTATCATTCTTGCTATGGCCTGTCCTACGGAACCGATGTGCCACTATATGTCCACGTTAACGTCGTCACTGTTACTCCCACTACGAGTCTCTCGAGTTAGCAAATGTACCTCGCCGGATGACGAGGCATTTGACTACGTTAAGGGAGTCATTGTTACTGCAGCCAGCTGCTCCCCCTTCTTTGAATCTTTCCTCTCTTTAATTCGTACTGTGGTCAGTCCTGCAGAAGCGATACGCCACCACCTGTCCATGTTACCGTTGTCTGAGTTACTTCAACGACGATTTCCTCGAGTTTTCAAATAAATTTCGCCGAGTCACGAGGCATTTGGCTACCTTAAGAGCGTCGTAGTTACTGGTGCCAGCTGCTCGACGTACTTTGCATCTTTCCACTCTTTAATTATTACTGTGGTCAGTCCTGCCGGAGCAATATGCCATTACATGTAAACCTTAACGTTGTCTGAGCTACCATAACGAAGATATCCTCGAGTTTTCAAAAAACATTTCACATGGTGACGAGGTATTCGGCTACCTTAAGAGAGTCATAGTACTCCTGCCTGCTGCTCCCACTTTTCTAAGCGTTTCTATCATTCTTGCTATGGCCTGTCCTACGGAACCGATGTGCCACTATATGTCCACGTTAACGTCGTCACTGTTACTCCCACTACGAGTCTCTCGATTTAGCAAATGTACCACGCCGGATGACGAGGCATTTGGCTACCTTAAGGGAGTCATTGTTACTGCAGCCAGCTGCTCCCCCTTCTTTGAATCTGTCCTCTCTTTAATTTGTACTGTGGTCAGTCCTGCAGAAGCCATACGCCACCACCTGTCCATGTTACCGTTGTCTGAGTTACTTCAACGACGATTTCCTCGAGTTTTCAAATAAATTTCGCCGAGTGACGAGGCATTTGGCTACCTTAAGAGAGTCGTAGTTACTGCTGACAGCTGCTCGACTTACTTTGCATCTTTCCACTCTTTAATTATTACTGTGGTCAGTCCTACCGGAGCAATATGCCATTACATGTAAACCTTAACGTTGTGTTACTCCCACTACGAGTCTCTCGAGTTAGCAAATGTACCTCGCCGGATGACGAGGCATTTGGCTACCATAAGGGAGTCATTGTTACTGCAGCCAGCTGCTCCCCCTTCTTTGAATCTTTCCTCTCTTTAATTCGTACTGTGGTCAGTCCTGCAGAAGCGATATGCCACCACCTGTCCATGTTACCGTTGTCTGAGTTACTTCAATGACGATTTCCTCGAGATTTCAAATAAATATCGCCGAGTGACGAGGCATTTGGCTACCTTAAGAGAGTCATAGTTACTGCTGCCAGCTGCGCGACGTACTTTGCATCTTTCCACTCTTTAATTATTACTGTGGTCAGTCCTGCAGGAGCAATATGCCATTACATGTAAAGCTTAACGTTGTCTGAGCTACCTTAACGAAGATATCCTCGAGTTTTCAAAAAACATTTCACATGGTGACGAGGCATTTGGCTACCTTAAGAGAGTCATAGTACCCCTGCCTGCTGCTCCCACTTTTCTAAGCGTTTCTATCATTCTTGCTATGGCCTGTCCTACGGAACCGATGTGGCACTATATGTCCACGTTAACGTCGTCACTGTTACTCCCACTACGAGTCTCTCGAGTTAGCAAATGTACCACGCCGGATGACGAGGCATTTGGCTACCTTAAGGGAGTCATTGTTACTGCAGCCAGCTGCTCCCCCTTCTTTTAATCTGTCCTCTCTTTAATTTGTACTGTGGTCAGTCCTGCAGAAGCGATACGCCACCACCTGTCCATGTTACCGTTGTCTGAGTTACTTCAACGACGATTTCCTCGAGTTTTCAAATAAATTTCGCCGAGTGACGAGGCATTTGGCTACCTTAAGAGAGTCGTAGTTACTGCTGACAGCTGCTCGACTTACTTTGCATCTTTCCACTCTTTAATTATTACTGTGGTCAGTCCTACCGGAGCAATATGCCATTACATGTAAACCTTAACGTTGTGTTACTCCCACTACGAGTCTCTCGAGTTAGCAAATGTACCTCGCCGGATGACGAGGCATTTGGCCACCATAAGGGAGTCATTGTTACTGCAGCCAGCTGCTCCCCCTTCTTTGAATCTTTCCTCTCTTTAATTCGTACTGTGGTCAGTCCTGCAGAAGCGATATGCCACCACCTGTCCATGTTACCGTTGTCTGAGTTACTTCTATGACGAATTCCTCGAGATTTCAAATTAATATCGCCGAGTGACGAGGCATTTGGCTATATATAGCCGTCTTTATTCACATGTGAATACACAGAGAAAGCAAATTACCCATACAATGGGTTTACAAATGACACAGAGGCATAACAAACACTAGACAGGACAGGAAAATTACACGTGAATAAAATGGCGTTTGTGCCTGAGATAGGCGCCAGGCAGCAGCGCGGAGAGACACAGATTGGGCCCTCATCCAACACCAGTCCGGTGCATCGTGCCTTTTGTGGCAGTCATAGAGTCGAAACGCCTTGCCGCCATCGCAGTCCCGACGAGTACCCGCGTTGACATAGCCGCAAAATGGTGGTTAACAAAGCCCAGCCTTCGCAGATCTCGTGCGGAATTCGGTGACCACACTCCCCTCCACGAGATGGTTGCCGAGGTGGTCGTGATGCGCTGAACTGCTGGGTGAAGTCTTTTTATGGCCTGATGAACGGCTTCCCTGTCGTAGACCGCGACTTTCTCCTTGTGGCAAAGATCGACGTCCAGATTGACACCAACGACTTGGGCATCGATGACGTGGGCTGCATCGCCCCGCACCGCCACGATGTCCGGCTTCTTTAGGCCCTCAGTTGTTCTTAAGTGAGGCTCCAGTTGGATATCGAAGCCTCGGCGACGAAGGCCTTGCGCAACATAAGCTGCCAAGGCATTATGTCGCTTAATGCGGGCGTCATGGCTTCTAAAGCAGTGCTGGATAACGTGGTTGGCGGTTTCTCGTGCGACGCAGCCTGCCCTACAGTTGGTGTCACCTGAACGACCGCGCTGCAACTTTGCCCGAGTTGGAAGGGCATTTATACGCGTTCGCAGGCAGGAGATAAAGTCGCGGCCACTGATAGGGTGCTGGGGGTTATCCACCCAGCTATGTTGCCCTGGTGTTCGGGCAGACTTCCTCAGGGCAGCGCCATCCACCGACGAGTGCAGCCTCTCCGCCCACATCCGGCCAAGCTGGTTGCTTGTCCGTATGTCCGCGTCGTGCCACCGTAGCTGCTGCTCCAACCTCCCAATTTCACGCCCGAGAACGTCATCTGTCGACCCGTCTGATAGGACTCCCAAAGCTCGGATGTTGGCGAGTCGATTCCGCCGCAGCAGAGGCCCAAGCCAGCGAGCTGATGGCACTCCCAAGCCCCCAGATGTGACAGGGGCGTGAAAGTACGCAACAGGGGTGTCCGCTGGCAGGCACAGCCAAGATCTCAAAGCTGTGCGAATGGCGATGTCCACTGCGGAGAGAGCTCCAAGACGGGTCCTCGACAGAGCCAGGCCATGGTGGATCCCTGGCAGGACCACCGTTCTCAGGGCGTGAAGACGTTGTTGGGGCTTCAGTGGTGCCTTGGACAGGACGCTTAGCTGTCGCTCGACCTCCCGCCTCGGATGGAAGAGGCTACGTCCGCTGGTAGAGAACTCCAGGCCAAGATACCGGAAAGTGCTCTCGACTGCCAAGGCTGGAAGGGTGGTATAACCAGCCTTGAAGGTCGTGGTGTTGTCGACCTTAACTTTCTTCTCGCGACCAGAGGCCGCGAGGGCGAGAGTAAAGCACTTCCCGGGATTGACCTGGAGACCCAGGTCTCCAAGAACTGACATAGATGTATCAATCAGGTCCTGGAGACCACCCTTAGTCTCAGCGAACAGCAGGAGGTCATCGGCGAAGGCGGCAGCATTCAGGCGTCGTCCCATTACATTGGCACCAACATGATCTGGGAGGCGAGCAAGCATAAGGTCCAGCGAAAGGTTAAACAGGATAGGGGAAAGAGGATCGCCCTGCCGAACGCCCCTTGAAGGCCGCACTGGACCCATTGACTTCCCCGAACCAGAGATCACCGTCGCTCCATCCTCATAGCATCCCAGGATGTATCCAATGAACTCGTCTGGCAGACCATGAGCCCTCAGGGCAGGCCTCAGGGCACCATGGTCCAGAGAGTCGAATGCCTTGGACACATCCAGGGACGCAACATAGAGGGAGTTACAGTTCGCCCTGGCCTGAGTCATCGCCAGGTCCAACAAGAATGAATTGTGCAGCATCCCATCCTGAGGAAGGAAGGCCCGCTGACGCCCGTCCAACACACAAGCCCGCATCAGCCGACCCGCCAGGATCTTGTGGAAGACCCTGGCGAGGACTGAGCAAACTGTGATCGGGCGGAAGTCAGAGGGGGATGCTGGGGCGGCCTTCTTGGGCAGCAGGGAGGTACGGGCCTGGAGGAGTCGGGATGGGAGACGGCGGGTCAAAAGGAAAATGTTTAACACTTTCAGAAGGACCTCACGGGGAAGACGACGGAGCTGGGCAGGTGTGAGCCCGTCTGGTCCCGCGGCGGAGCGACGGGGTGGGAGAGCTGCAGCAATGTCCTCCAACGTGATGGGCGCCCACAGCTGTTGAAAGGGCACCTCAGCACGGGACGGTAACAACTGACAATCCAGACGGTCAACCCGGCCTGATGGGCGCCGGGTGAAGAGATCTTTCCAATACTCCACCAGACCAGGAATAGTAGGTGGTTGGTGGAGCAGTGTACCGTCTAGAATGCCATTAACGCACCGCCCCGCGTTTTTGGAGAACGCACGCTGGCAGACAAAATACTCCCACCTACGCCGAGCTCGTTTTCGCTCAGGTGGCTGGGACATCTGCTTGGAGGCGACGGGATTTTGGGGCGCCTCCTTGCTACCAATAGCATCAAGTGCAGGTGGCAGCATGCCCATGATGACATGCCGAGATGCAGTGTGTCCCAGCGCCAAGATGTCGTCAACTGAGCGAAACCTTGAGCCCGACGATGGTAAGGCTGCTAAGACCGACCAGATAGCCTGGTCGACAGGGTCCTCTACCGACGGTGGTGTCAAGGAAACTGGGGATGTCACAACAGGTGGTGCAGCAGCACCAGAGGTGCGAGGACGATCCGCAGAAGTAGAGAGGGCAGTGACGAACTCGGCAACCTGGTTCCTGTAAGCTCCCGCACGTCGCTGGCACTTGATGGATTCAAGCGAGCGGTGCGGGAAGGACTTCACTAGTTCTTGGTTCAGGAACCGGGTGCCTTCGAGTGTCAGCACTGCCTCTGCATGGGCCAGGCGTAACAGTTCCTCACTGGACCACCTGGCCTTCGTCCTCTGGATGTTGACCTCTGCATTCGCTGCACTAGGATGGGCCCTGCGGCGGTGGACACCAAGACCACTCTTGGTGCTGAAGCTCCGCTGGCACTCAGGGCACTGAAACGCAGGCAAGGCTGCTCGACCCGGACTGGCGGCGTCAGATGGTGGCCCAACAACCGGCGCGGCGCCTCCAGTGGGAGGACCGCTACCTGATATATTCCTTGTGTTGGGGCCAGCTGAAACAAGGGGCAGGGGGGCAGGCAACCCCCAAGCCCCGAAGGATCACCCCGCTCTGTCGGTTGGAGAGCTCTGAGGAGACACAGAGCACTGTGCCCCCTCTCGGCCCCCCTCACGACTCCCGCCACGTGAAGGCCAGAGCTAGGATTTCCCACTGAGAGGCTAAGCGAACCATCATCCACTCGACATCGCTAGGATGCTGAGGAGTGGATTGAGAGGATCCATATATGACGCATCATGTGAGCTTAAGAGAGTCATAGTTACTGCTGCCAGCTGCGCGACATACTTTTGCATCTTTCCACTCTTTAATTATTACTGTGGTCAGTCCTGCAGGAGCAATATGCCATTACATGTAACCCTTAACGTTGTCTGAGGTATCTTAACGAAGATATCCTCGAGTTCTCAAAAAAAATTTCACATGGTGACGAGGCATTTGGCTACCTTAAGAGAATCATAGTACCCCTGCCTGCTGCTCCCACTTTTCTAAGCGTTTCTATCATTCTTGCTATGGCCTGTCCTACGGAACCGATGTGCCACTATATGTCCACGTTAACGTCGTCACTGTTACTCCCACTACGAGTCTCTCGAGTTAGCAAATATACCTGGCCGGATGACGAGGCATTTGGGTACCTTAAGGGAGTCATACTTACTGCAGCCAGCTGCTAACCCTTCTTTGAATCTGTCCTCTCTTTAATTTGTACTGTGGTCAGTCCTGCAGAAGCGATACGCCACCACCTGTCCATGTTACCGTTGTCTGAGTTACTTAAACGACGATTTCCACGAGTTTTCTAATAAATTTCGCCGAGTCACGAGGCATTTGGCTACCTTAAGAGAGTCATAGTTACTGCTGCCAGCTGCGCGACGTACTTTGCATCTTTCCACTCTTTAATTATTACTGTGGTCAGTCCTGCAGGAGCAATATGCCATTACATGTAAAGCTTAACGTTGTCTGAGCTACCTTAACGAAGATATCCTCGAGTTTTCAAAAAACATTTCACATGGTGACGAGGCATTTGGCTACCTTAAGAGAGTCATAGTACCCCTGCCTGCTGCTCCCACTTTTCTAAGCGTTTCTATCATTCTTGCTATGGCCTGTCCTACGGAACCGATGTGGCACTATATGTCCACGTTAACGTCGTCACTGTTACTCCCACTACGAGTCTCTCGAGTTAGCAAATGTACCACGCCGGATGACGAGGCATTTGGCTACCTTAAGGGAGTCATTGTTACTGCAGCCAGCTGCTCCCCCTTCTTTTAATCTGTCCTCTCTTTAATTTGTACTGTGGTCAGTCCTGCAGAAGCGATACGCCACCACCTGTCCATGTTACCGTTGTCTGAGTTACTTCAACGACGATTTCCTCGAGTTTTCAAATAAATTTCGCCGAGTGACGAGGCATTTGGCTACCTTAAAAGAGTCGTAGTTACTACTGACAGCTGCTCGACTTACTTTGCATCTTTCCACTCTTTAATTATTACTGTGGTCAGTCCTACCGGAGCAATATGCCATTACATGTAAACCTTAACGTTGTGTTACTCCCACTACGAGTCTCTCGAGTTAGCAAATGTACCTCGCCGGATGACGAGGCATTTGGCCACCATAAGGGAGTCATTGTTACTGCAGCCAGCTGCTCCCCCTTCTTTGAATCTTTCCTCTCTTTAATTCGTACTGTGGTCAGTCCTGCAGAAGCGATATGCCACCACCTGTCCATGTTACCGTTGTCTGAGTTACTTCAATGACGATTTCCTCGAGATTTCAAATAAATATCGCCGAGTGACGAGGCATTTGGCTACCTTAAGAGAGTCATAGTTACTGCTGCCAGCTGCGCGACGTACTTTGCATCTTTCCACTCTTTAATTATTACTGTGGTCAGTCCTGCAGGAGCAATATGCCATTACATGTAAAGCTTAACGTTGTCTGAGCTACCTTAACGAAGATATCCTCGAGTTTTCTAAAAACATTTCACATGGTGACGAGGTATTTGGCTACCTTAAGAGAGTCATAGTACCCCTGCCTGCTGCTCCCACTTTTCTAAGCGTTTCTATCATTCTTGCTATGGCCTGTCCTACGGAACCGATGTGCCACTATATGTCCACGTTAACGTCGTCACTGTTACTCCCACTACGAGTCTCTCGAGTTAGCAAATGTACCTCGCCGGATGACGAGGCATTTGACTACGTTAAGGGAGTCATTGTTACTGCAGCCAGCTGCTCCCCCTTCTTTGAATCTTTCCTCTCTTTAATTCGTACTGTGGTCAGTCCTGCAGAAGCGATATGCCACCACCTGTCCATGTTACCGTTGTCTGAGTTACTTCAACGACGATTTCCTCGAGTTTTCAAATAAATTTCGCCGAGTGACGAGGCATTTGGCTACCTTAAGAGAGTCGTAGTTACTGCTGACAGCTGCTCGACTTACTTTGCATCTTCCCACTCTTTAATTATTACTGTGGTGAGTCCTACCGGAGCAATATGCCATTACATGTAAACCTTAACGTTGTGTTACTCCCACTACGAGTCTCTCGAGTTAGCAAATGTACCTCGCCGGATGACGAGGCATTTGGCTACCATAAGGGAGTCATTGTTACTGCAGCCAGCTGCTCCCCCTTCTTTGAATCTTTCCTCTCTTTAATTCGTACTGTGGTCAGTCCTGCAGAAGCGATATGCCACCACCTGTCCATGTTACCGTTGTCTGAGTTACTTCAATGACGATTTCCTCGAGATTTCAAATAAATATCGCCGAGTGACGAGGCATTTGGCTACCTTAAGAGAGTCATAGTTACTGCTGCCAGCTGCGCGACGTACTTTGCATCTTTCCACTCTTTAATTATTACTGTGGTCAGTCCTGCAGGAGCAATATGCCATTACATGTAAAGCTTAACGTTGTCTGAGCTACCTTAACGAAGATATCCTCGAGTTCTCAAAAAAAATTTCACATGGTGACGAGGCATTTGGCTACCTTAAGAGAATCATAGTACCCCTGCCTGCTGCTCCCACTTTTCTAAGCGTTTCTATCATTCTTGCTATGGCCTGTCCTACGGAACCGATGTGCCACTATATGTCCACGTTAACGTCGTCACTGTTACTCCCACTACGAGTCTCTCGAGTTAGCAAATATACCTGGCCGGATGACGAGGCATTTGGGTACCTTAAGGGAGTCATACTTACTGCAGCCAGCTGCTAACCCTTCTTTGAATCTGTCCTCTCTTTAATTTGTACTGTGGTCAGTCCTGCAGAAGCGATACGCCACCACCTGTCCATGTTACCGTTGTCTGAGTTACTTCAACGACGATTTCCTCGAGTTTTCAAATAAATTTCGCCGAGTGACGAGGCATTTGGCTACCTTAAGAGAGTCGTAGTTACTGCTGACAGCTGCTCGACTTACTTTGCATCTTTCCACTCTTTAATTATTACTGTGGTGAGTCCTACCGGAGCAATATGCCATTACATGTAAACCTTAACGTTGTGTTACTCCCACTACGAGTCTCTCGAGTTAGCAAATGTACCTCGCCGGATGACGAGGCATTTGGCTACCATAAGGGAGTCATTGTTACTGCAGCCAGCTGCTCCCCCTTCTTTGAATCTTTCCTCTCTTTAATTCGTACTGTGGTCAGTCCTGCAGAAGCGATATGCCACCACCTGTCCATGTTACCGTTGTCTGAGTTACTTCAATGACGATTTCCTCGAGATTTCAAATAAATATCGCCGAGTGACGAGGCATTTGGCTACCTTAAGAGAGTCATAGTTACTGCTGCCAGCTGCGCGACGTACTTTGCATCTTTCCACTCTTTAATTATTACTGTGGTCAGTCCTGCAGGAGCAATATGATATTACATGTAAAGCTTAACGTTGTCTGAGCTACCTTAACGAAGATATCCTCGAGTTTTCAAAAAACATTTCACATGGTGACGAGGCATTTGGCTACCTTAAGAGAGTCATAGTACCCCTGCCTGCTGCTCCCACTTTTCTAAGCGTTTCTATCATTCTTGCTATGGCCTGTCCTACGGAACCGATGTGCCACTATATGTCCACGTTAACGTCGTCACTGTTACTCCCACTACGAGTCTCTCGAGTTAGCAAATGTACCTCGCCGGATGACGAGGCATTTGACTACGTTAAGGGAGTCATTGTTACTGCAGCCAGCTGCTCCCCCTTCTTTGAATCTTTCCTCTCTTTAATTCGTACTGTGGTCAGTCCTGCAGAAGCGATACGCCACCACCTGTCCATGTTACCGTTGTCTGAGTTACTTCAACGACGATTTCCTCGAGTTTTCAAATAAATTTCGCCGAGTCACGAGGCATTTGGCTACCTTAAGAGCGTCGTAGTTACTGGTGCCAGCTGCTCGACGTACTTTGCATCTTTCCACTCTTTAATTATTACTGTGGTCAGTCCTGCCGGAGCAATATGCCATTACATGTAAACCTTAACGTTGTCTGAGCTACCTTAACGAAGATATCCTCGAGTTCTCAAAAAAAATTTCACATGGTGACGAGGCATTTGGCTACCTTAAGAGAATCATAGTACCCCTGCCTGCTGCTCCCACTTTTCTAAGCGTTTCTATCATTCTTGCTATGGCCTGTCCTACGGAACCGATGTGCCACTATATGTCCACGTTAACGTCGTCACTGTTACTCCCACTACGAGTCTCTCGAGTTAGCAAATATACCTGGCCGGATGACGAGGCATTTGGGTACCTTAAGGGAGTCATACTTACTGCAGCCAGCTGCTAACCCTTCTTTGAATCTGTCCTCTCTTTAATTTGTACTGTGGTCAGTCCTGCAGAAGCGATACGCCACCACCTGTCCATGTTACCGTTGTCTGAGTTACTTCAACGACGATTTCCTCGAGTTTTCAAATAAATTTCGCCGAGTGACGAGGCATTTGGCTACCTTAAGAGAGTCGTAGTTACTGCTGACAGCTGCTCGACTTACTTTGCATCTTTCCACTCTTTAATTATTACTGTGGTGAGTCCTACCGGAGCAATATGCCATTACATGTAAACCTTAACGTTGTGTTACTCCCACTACGAGTCTCTCGAGTTAGCAAATGTACCTCGCCGGATGACGAGGCATTTGGCTACCATAAGGGAGTCATTGTTACTGCAGCCAGCTGCTCCCCCTTCTTTGAATCTTTCCTCTCTTTAATTCGTACTGTGGTCAGTCCTGCAGAAGCGATATGCCACCACCTGTCCATGTTACCGTTGTCTGAGTTACTTCAATGACGATTTCCTCGAGATTTCAAATAAATATCGCCGAGTGACGAGGCATTTGGCTACCTTAAGAGAGTCATAGTTACTGCTGCCAGCTGCGCGACGTACTTTGCATCTTTCCACTCTTTAATTATTACTGTGGTCAGTCCTGCAGGAGCAATATGCCATTACATGTAAAGCTTAACGTTGTCTGAGCTACCTTAACGAAGATATCCTCGAGTTTTCAAAAAACATTTCACATGGTGACGAGGCATTTGGCTACCTTAAGAGAGTCATAGTACCCCTGCCTGCTGCTCCCACTTTTCTAAGCGTTTCTATCATTCTTGCTATGGCCTGTCCTACGGAACCGATGTGCCACTATATGTCCACGTTAACGTCGTCACTGTTACTCCCACTACGAGTCTCTCGAGTTAGCAAATGTACCTCGCCGGATGACGAGGCATTTGACTACGTTAAGGGAGTCATTGTTACTGCAGCCAGCTGCTCCCCCTTCTTTGAATCTTTCCTCTCTTTAATTCGTACTGTGGTCAGTCCTGCAGAAGCGATACGCCACCACCTGTCCATGTTACCGTTGTCTGAGTTACTTCAACGACGATTTCCTCGAGTTTTCAAATAAATTTCGCCGAGTCACGAGGCATTTGGCTACCTTAAGAGCGTCGTAGTTACTGGTGCCAGCTGCTCGACGTACTTTGCATCTTTCCACTCTTTAATTATTACTGTGGTCAGTCCTGCCGGAGCAATATGCCATTACATGTAAACCTTAACGTTGTCTGAGCTACCTTAACGAAGATATCCTCGAGTTTTCAAAAAACATTTCACATGGTGACGAGGTATTCGGCTACCTTAAGAGAGTCATAGTACTCCTGCCTGCTGCTCCCACTTTTCTAAGCGTTTCTATCATTCTTGCTATGGCCTGTCCTACGGAACCGATGTGCCACTATATGTCCACGTTAACGTCGTCACTGTTACTCCCACTACGAGTCTCTCGATTTAGCAAATGTACCACGCCGGATGACGAGGCATTTGGCTACCTTAAGGGAGTCATTGTTACTGCAGCCAGCTGCTCCCCCTTCTTTGAATCTGTCCTCTCTTTAATTTGTACTGTGGTCAGTCCTGCAGAAGCCATACGCCACCACCTGTCCATGTTACCGTTGTCTGAGTTACTTCAACGACGATTTCCTCGAGTTTTCAAATAAATTTCGCCGAGTGACGAGGCATTTGGCTACCTTAAGAGAGTCGTAGTTACTGCTGACAGCTGCTCGACTTACTTTGCATCTTTCCACTCTTTAATTATTACTGTGGTCAGTCCTACCGGAGCAATATGCCATTACATGTAAACCTTAACGTTGTGTTACTCCCACTACGAGTCTCTCGAGTTAGCAAATGTACCTCGCCGGATGACGAGGCATTTGGCTACCATAAGGGAGTCATTGTTACTGCAGCCAGCTGCTCCCCCTTCTTTGAATCTTTCCTCTCTTTAATTCGTACTGTGGTCAGTCCTGCAGAAGCGATATGCCACCACCTGTCCATGTTACCGTTGTCTGAGTTACTTCAATGACGATTTCCTCGAGATTTCAAATAAATATCGCCGAGTGACGAGGCATTTGGCTACCTTAAGAGAGTCATAGTTACTGCTGCCAGCTGCGCGACGTACTTTGCATCTTTCCACTCTTTAATTATTACTGTGGTCAGTCCTGCAGGAGCAATATGCCGTTACATGTAAAGCTTAACGTTGTCTGAGCTACCTTAACGAAGATATCCTCGAGTTTTCAAAAAACATTTCACATGGTGACGAGGCATTTGGCTACCTTAAGAGAGTCATAGTACCCCTGCCTGCTGCTCCCACTTTTCTAAGCGTTTCTATCATTCTTGCTATGGCCTGTCCTACGGAACCGATGTGCCACTATATGTCCACGTTAACGTCGTCACTGTTACTCCCACTACGAGTCTCTCGAGTTAGCAAATATACCTGGCCGGATGACGAGGCATTTGGGTACCTTAAGGGAGTCATACTTACTGCAGCCAGCTGCTAACCCTTCTTTGAATCTGTCCTCTCTTTAATTTGTACTGTGGTCAGTCCTGCAGAAGCGATACGCCACCACCTGTCCATGTTACCGTTGTCTGAGTTACTTCAACGACGATTTCCTCGAGTTTTCAAATAAATTTCGCCGAGTCACGAGGCATTTGGCTACCTTAAGAGCGTCGTAGTTACTGGTGCCAGCTGCTCGACGTACTTTGCATCTTTCCACTCTTTAATTATTACTGTGGTCAGTCCTGCCGGAGCAATATGCCATTACATGTAAACCTTAACGTTGTCTGAGCTACCTTAACGAAGATATCCTCGAGTTTTCAAAAAACATTTCACATGGTGACGAGGTATTCGGCTACCTTAAGAGAGTCATAGTACTCCTGCCTGCTGCTCCCACTTTTCTAAGCGTTTCTTTCATTCTTGCTATGGCCTGTCCTACGGAACCGATGTGCCACTATATGTCCACGTTAACGTCGTCACTGTTACTCCCACCACGAGTCTCTCGATTTAGCAAATGTACCACGCCGGATGACGAGGCATTTGGCTACCTTAAGGGAGTCATTGTTACTGCAGCCAGCTGCTCCCCCTTCTTTGAATCTGTCCTCTCTTTAATTTGTACTGTGGTCAGTCCTGCAGAAGCGATACGCCACCACCTGTCCATGTTACCGTTGTCTGAGTTACTTCAACGACGATTTCCTCGAGTTTTCAAATAAATTTCGCCGAGTGACGAGGCATTTGGCTACCTTAAGAGAGTCGTAGTTACTGCTGACAGCTGCTCGACTTACTTTGCATCTTTCCACTCTTTAATTATTACTGTGGTCAGTCCTACCGGAGCAATATGCCATTACATGTAAACCTTAACGTTGTGTTACTCCCACTACGAGTCTCTCGAGTTAGCAAATGTACCTCGCCGGATGACGAGGCATTTGGCTACCATAAGGGAGTCATTGTTACTGCAGCCAGCTGCTCCCCCTTCTTTGAATCTTTCCTCTCTTTAATTCGTACTGTGGTCAGTCCTGCAGAAGCGATATGCCACCACCTGTCCATGTTACCGTTGTCTGAGTTACTTCAATGACGATTTCCTCGAGATTTCAAATAAATATCGCCGAGTGACGAGGCATTTGGCTACCTTAAGAGAGTCATAGTTACTGCTGCCAGCTGCGCGACGTACTTTGCATCTTTCCACTCTTTAATTATTACTGTGGTCAGTCCTGCAGGAGCAATATGCCATTACATGTAAAGCTTAACGTTGTCTGAGCTACCTTAACGAAGATATCCTCGAGTTTTCAAAAAACATTTCACATGGTGACGAGGCATTTGGCTACCTTAAGAGAGTCATAGTACCCCTGCCTGCTGCTCCCACTTTTCTAAGCGTTTCTATCATTCTTGCTATGGCCTGTCCTACGGAACCGATGTGCCACTATATGTCCACGTTAACGTCGTCACTGTTACTCCCACTACGAGTCTCTCGAGTTAGCAAATGTACCTCGCCGGATGACGAGGCATTTGACTACGTTAAGGGAGTCATTGTTACTGCAGCCAGCTGCTCCCCCTTCTTTGAATCTTTCCTCTCTTTAATTCGTACTGTGGTCAGTCCTGCAGAAGCGATACGCCACCACCTGTCCATGTTACCGTTGTCTGAGTTACTTCAACGACGATTTCCTCGAGTTTTCAAATAAATTTCGCCGAGTCACGAGGCATTTGGCTACCTTAAGAGCGTCGTAGTTACTGGTGCCAGCTGCTCGACGTACTTTGCATCTTTCCACTCTTTAATTATTACTGTGGTCAGTCCTGCCGGAGCAATATGCCATTACATGTAAACCTTAACGTTGTCTGAGCTACCTTAACGAAGATATCCTCGAGTTTTCAAAAAACATTTCACATGGTGACGAGGTATTCGGCTACCTTAAGAGAGTCATAGTACTCCTGCCTGCTGCTCCCACTTTTCTAAGCGTTTCTATCATTCTTGCTATGGCCTGTCCTACGGAACCGATGTGCCACTATATGTCCACGTTAACGTCGTCACTGTTACTCCCACTACGAGTCTCTCGATTTAGCAAATGTACCACGCCGGATGACGAGGCATTTGGCTACCTTAAGGGAGTCATTGTTACTGCAGCCAGCTGCTCCCCCTTCTTTGAATCTGTCCTCTCTTTAATTTGTACTGTGGTCAGTCCTGCAGAAGCCATACGCCACCACCTGTCCATGTTACCGTTGTCTGAGTTACTTCAACGACGATTTCCTCGAGTTTTCAAATAAATTTCGCCGAGTGACGAGGCATTTGGCTACCTTAAGAGAGTCGTAGTTACTGCTGACAGCTGCTCGACTTACTTTGCATCTTTCCACTCTTTAATTATTACTGTGGTCAGTCCTACCGGAGCAATATGCCATTACATGTAAACCTTAACGTTGTGTTACTCCCACTACGAGTCTCTCGAGTTAGCAAATGTACCTCGCCGGATGACGAGGCATTTGGCTACCATAAGGGAGTCATTGTTACTGCAGCCAGCTGCTCCCCCTTCTTTGAATCTTTCCTCTCTTTAATTCGTACTGTGGTCAGTCCTGCAGAAGCGATATGCCACCACCTGTCCATGTTACCGTTGTCTGAGTTACTTCAATGACGATTTCCTCGAGATTTCAAATAAATATCGCCGAGTGACGAGGCATTTGGCTACCTTAAGAGAGTCATAGTTACTGCTGCCAGCTGCGCGACGTACTTTGCATCTTTCCACTCTTTAATTATTACTGTGGTCAGTCCTGCAGGAGCAATATGCCGTTACATGTAAAGCTTAACGTTGTCTGAGCTACCTTAACGAAGATATCCTCGAGTTTTCAAAAAACATTTCACATGGTGACGAGGCATTTGGCTACCTTAAGAGAGTCATAGTACCCCTGCCTGCTGCTCCCACTTTTCTAAGCGTTTCTATCATTCTTGCTATGGCCTGTCCTACGGAACCGATGTGCCACTATATGTCCACGTTAACGTCGTCACTGTTACTCCCACTACGAGTCTCTCGAGTTAGCAAATGTACCTCGCCGGATGACGAGGCATTTGACTACGTTAAGGGAGTCATTGTTACTGCAGCCAGCTGCTCCCCCTTCTTTGAATCTTTCCTCTCTTTAATTCGTACTGTGGTCAGTCCTGCAGAAGCGATATGCCACCACCTGTCCATGTTACCGTTGTCTGAGTTACTTCTATGACGAATTCCTCGAGATTTCAAATTAATATCGCCGAGTGACGAGGCATTTGGCTACCTTAAGAGAGTCATAGTTACTGCTGCCAGCTGCGCGACATACTTTTGCATCTTTCCACTCTTTAATTATTACTGTGGCCAGTCCTGCAGGAGCAATATGCCATTACATGTAACCCTTAACGTTGTCTGAGGTATCTTAACGAAGATATCCTCGAGTTCTCAAAAAAAATTTCACATGGTGACGAGGCATTTGGCTACCTTAAGAGAATCATAGTACCCCTGCCTGCTGCTCCCACTTTTCTAAGCGTTTCTATCATTCTTGCTATGGCCTGTCCTACGGAACCGATGTGCCACTATATGTCCACGTTAACGTCGTCACTGTTAATCCCACTACGAGTCTCTCGAGTTAGCAAATATACCTGGCCGGATGACGAGGCATTTGGGTACCTTAAGGGAGTCATACTTACTGCAGCCAGCTGCTAACCCTTCTTTGAATCTGTCCTCTCTTTAATTTGTACTGTGGTCAGTCCTGCAGAAGCGATACGCCACCACCTGTCCATGTTACCGTTGTCTGAGTTACTTCAACGACGATTTCCTCGAGTTTTCAAATAAATTTCGCCGAGTCACGAGGCATTTGGCTACCTTAAGAGCGTCGTAGTTACTGGTGCCAGCTGCTCGACGTACTTTGCATCTTTCCACTCTTTAATTATTACTGTGGTCAGTCCTGCCGGAGCAATATGCCATTACATGTAAACCTTAACGTTGTCTGAGCTACCTTAACGAAGATATCCTCGAGTTTTCAAAAAACATTTCACATGGTGACGAGGTATTCGGCTACCTTAAGAGAGTCATAGTACTCCTGCCTGCTGCTCCCACTTTTCTAAGCGTTTCTTTCATTCTTGCTATGGCCTGTCCTACGGAACCGATGTGCCACTATATGTCCACGTTAACGTCGTCACTGTTACTCCCACCACGAGTCTCTCGATTTAGCAAATGTACCACGCCGGATGACGAGGCATTTGGCTACCTTAAGGGAGTCATTGTTACTGCAGCCAGCTGCTCCCCCTTCTTTGAATCTGTCCTCTCTTTAATTTGTACTGTGGTCAGTCCTGCAGAAGCGATACGCCACCACCTGTCCATGTTACCGTTGTCTGAGTTACTTCAACGACGATTTCCTCGAGTTTTCAAATAAATTTCGCCGAGTGACGAGGCATTTGGCTACCTTAAGAGAGTCGTAGTTACTGCTGACAGCTGCTCGACTTACTTTGCATCTTTCCACTCTTTAATTATTACTGTGGTCAGTCCTACCGGAGCAATATGCCATTACATGTAAACCTTAACGTTGTGTTACTCCCACTACGAGTCTCTCGAGTTAGCAAATGTACCTCGCCGGATGACGAGGCATTTGGCTACCATAAGGGAGTCATTGTTACTGCAGCCAGCTGCTCCCCCTTCTTTGAATCTTTCCTCTCTTTAATTCGTACTGTGGTCAGTCCTGCAGAAGCGATATGCCACCACCTGTCCATGTTACCGTTGTCTGAGTTACTTCAATGACGATTTCCTCGAGATTTCAAATAAATATCGCCGAGTGACGAGGCATTTGGCTACCTTAAGAGAGTCATAGTTACTGCTGCCAGCTGCGCGACGTACTTTGCATCGTTCCACTCTTTAATTATTACTGTGGTCAGTCCTGCAGGAGCAATATGCCATTACATGTAAAGCTTAACGTTGTCTGAGCTACCTTAACGAAGATATCCTCGAGTTTTCAAAAAACATTTCACATGGTGACGAGGTATTCGGCTACCTTAAGAGAGTCATAGTACTCCTGCCTGCTGCTCCCACTTTTCTAAGCGTTTCTATCATTCTTGCTATGGCCTGTCCTACGGAACCGATGTGCCACTATATGTCCACGTTAACGTCGTCACTGTTACTCCCACTACGAGTCTCTCGATTTAGCAAATGTACCACGCCGGATGACGAGGCATTTGGCTACCTTAAGGGAATCATTGTTACTGCAGCCAGCTGCTCCCCCTTCTTTGAATCTGTCCTCTCTTTAATTTGTACTGTGGTCAGTCCTGCAGAAGCGATACGCCACCACCTGTCCATGTTACCGTTGTCTGAGTTACTTCAACGACGATTTCCTCGAGTTTTCAAATAAATTTCGCCGAGTGACGAGGCATTTGGCTACCTTAAGAGAGTCGTAGTTACTGCTGACAGCTGCTCGACTTACTTTGCATCTTTCCACTCTTTAATTATTACTGTGGTCAGTCCTACCGGAGCAATATGCCATTACATGTAAACCTTAACGTTGTGTTACTCCCACTACGAGTCTCTCGAGTTAGCAAATGTACCTCGCCGGATGACGAGGCATTTGGCTACCATAAGGGAGTCATTGTTACTGCAGCCAAATGCTCCCCCTTCTTTGAATCTTTCCTCTCTTTAATTCGTACTGTGGTCAGTCCTGCAGAAGCGATATGCCACCACCTGTCCATGTTACCGTTGTCTGAGTTACTTCAATGACGATTTCCTCGAGATTTCAAATAAATATCGCCGAGTGACGAGGCATTTGGCTACCTTAAGAGAGTCATAGTTACTGCTGCCAGCTGCGCGACGTACTTTGCATCTTTCCACTCTTTAATTATTACTGTGGTCAGTCCTGCAGGAGCAATATGCCATTACATGTAAAGCTTAACGTTGTCTGAGCTACCTTAACGAAGATATCCTCGAGTTTTCAAAAAACATTTCACATGGTGACGAGGCATTTGGCTACCTTAAGAGAGTCATAGTACCCCTGCCTGCTGCTCCCACTTTTCTAAGCGTTTCTATCATTCTTGCTATGGCCTGTCCTACGGAACCGATGTGCCACTATATGTCCACGTTAACGTCGTCACTGTTACTCCCACTACGAGTCTCTCGAGTTAGCAAATGTACCTCGCCGGATGACGAGGCATTTGGCTAGCATAAGGGAGTCATTGTTACTGCAGCCAGCTGCTACCCCTTCTTTGAATCTTTCCTCTCTTTAATTCGTACTGTGGTCAGTCCTGCAGAAGCGATATGCCACCACCTGTCCATGTTACCGTTGTCTGAGTTACTTCAATGACGATTTCCTCGAGATTTCAAATAAATATCGCCGAGTGACGAGGCATTTGGCTACCTTAAGAGAGTCGTAGTTACTGCTGACAGCTGCTCGACTTACTTTGCATCTTTCCACTCTTTAATTATTACTGTGGTCAGTCCTACCGGAGCAATATGCCATTACATGTAAACCTTAACGTTGTGTTACTCCCACTACGAGTCTCTCGAGTTAGCAAATGTACCTCGCCGGATGACGAGGCATTTGGCTACCATAAGGGAGTCATTGTTACTGCAGCCAGCTGCTCCCCCTTCTTTGAATCTTTCCTCTCTTTAATTCGTACTGTGGTCAGTCCTGCAGAAGCGATATGCCACCACCTGTCCATGTTACCGTTGTCTGAGTTACTTCAATGACGATTTCCTCGAGATTTCAAATAAATATCGCCGAGTGACGAGGCATTTGGCTACCTTAAGAGAGTCATAGTTACTGCTGCCAGCTGCGCGACGTACTTTGCATCTTTCCACTCTTTAATTATTACTGTGGTCAGTCCTGCAGGAGCAATATGCCATTACATGTAAAGCTTAACGTTGTCTGAGCTACCTTAACGAAGATATCCTCGAGTTTTCAAAAAACATTTCACATGGTGACGAGGCATTTGGCTACCTTAAGAGAGTCATAGTACCCCTACCTGCTGCTCCCACTTTTCTAAGCGTTTCTATCATTCTTGCTATGGCCTGTCCTACGGAACCGATGTGCCACTATATGTCCACGTTAACGTCGTCACTGTTACTCCCACTACGAGTCTCTCGAGTTAGCAAATGTACCTCGCCGGATGACGAGGCATTTGACTACGTTAAGGGAGTCATTGTTACTGCAGCCAGCTGCTCCCCCTTCTTTGAATCTTTCCTCTCTTTAATTCGTACTGTGGTCAGTCCTGCAGAAGCGATACGCCACCACCTGTCCATGTTACCGTTGTCTGAGTTACTTCAACGACGATTTCCTCGAGTTTTCAAATAAATTTCGCCGAGTCACGAGGCATTTGGCTACCTTAAGAGCGTCGTAGTTACTGGTGCCAGCTGCTCGACGTACTTTGCATCTTTCCACTCTTTAATTATTACTGTGGTCAGTCCTGCCGGAGCAATATGCCATTACATGTAAACCTTAACGTTGTCTGAGCTACCATAACGAAGATATCCTCGAGTTTTCAAAAAACATTTCACATGGTGACGAGGTATTCGGCTACCTTAAGAGAGTCATAGTACTCCTGCCTGCTGCTCCCACTTTTCTAAGCGTTTCTATCATTCTTGCTATGGCCTGTCCTACGGAACCGATGTGCCACTATATGTCCACGTTAACGTCGTCACTGTTACTCCCACTACGAGTCTCTCGATTTAGCAAATGTACCACGCCGGATGACGAGGCATTTGGCTACCTTAAGGGAGTCATTGTTACTGCAGCCAGCTGCTCCCCCTTCTTTGAATCTGTCCTCTCTTTAATTTGTACTGTGGTCAGTCCTGCAGAAGCCATACGCCACCACCTGTCCATGTTACCGTTGTCTGAGTTACTTCAACGACGATTTCCTCGAGTTTTCAAATAAATTTCGCCGAGTGACGAGGCATTTGGCTACCTTAAGAGAGTCGTAGTTACTGCTGACAGCTGCTCGACTTACTTTGCATCTTTCCACTCTTTAATTATTACTGTGGTCAGTCCTACCGGAGCAATATGCCATTACATGTAAACCTTAACGTTGTGTTACTCCCACTACGAGTCTCTCGAGTTAGCAAATGTACCTCGCCGGATGACGAGGCATTTGGCTACCATAAGGGAGTCATTGTTACTGCAGCCAGCTGCTCCCCCTTCTTTGAATCTTTCCTCTCTTTAATTCGTACTGTGGTCAGTCCTGCAGAAGCGATATGCCACCACCTGTCCATGTTACCGTTGTCTGAGTTACTTCAATGACGATTTCCTCGAGATTTCAAATAAATATCGCCGAGTGACGAGGCATTTGGCTACCTTAAGAGAGTCATAGTTACTGCTGCCAGTTGCGCGACGTACTTTGCATCTTTCCACTCTTTAATTATTACTGTGGTCAGTCCTGCAGGAGCAATATGCCATTACATGTAAAGCTTAACGTTGTCTGAGCTACCTTAACGAAGATATCCTCGAGTTTTCAAAAAACATTTCACATGGTGACGAGGCATTTGGCTACCTTAAGAGAGTCATAGTACCCCTGCCTGCTGCTCCCACTTTTCTAAGCGTTTCTATCATTCTTGCTATGGCCTGTCCTACGGAACCGATGTGGCACTATATGTCCACGTTAACGTCGTCACTGTTACTCCCACTACGAGTCTCTCGAGTTAGCAAATGTACCACGCCGGATGACGAGGCATTTGGCTACCTTAAGGGAGTCATTGTTACTGCAGCCAGCTGCTCCCCCTTCTTTTAATCTGTCCTCTCTTTAATTTGTACTGTGGTCAGTCCTGCAGAAGCGATACGCCACCACCTGTCCATGTTACCGTTGTCTGAGTTACTTCAACGACGATTTCCTCGAGTTTTCAAATAAATTTCGCCGAGTGACGAGGCATTTGGCTACCTTAAGAGAGTCGTAGTTACTGCTGACAGCTGCTCGACTTACTTTGCATCTTTCCACTCTTTAATTATTACTGTGGTCAGTCCTACCGGAGCAATATGCCATTACATGTAAACCTTAACGTTGTGTTACTCCCACTACGAGTCTCTCGAGTTAGCAAATGTACCTCGCCGGATGACGAGGCATTTGGCCACCATAAGGGAGTCATTGTTACTGCAGCCAGCTGCTCCCCCTTCTTTGAATCTTTCCTCTCTTTAATTCGTACTGTGGTCAGTCCTGCAGAAGCGATATGCCACCACCTGTCCATGTTACCGTTGTCTGAGTTACTTCTATGACGAATTCCTCGAGATTTCAAATTAATATCGCCGAGTGACGAGGCATTTGGCTACCTTAAGAGAGTCATAGTTACTGCTGCCAGCTGCGCGACATACTTTTGCATCTTTCCACTCTTTAATTATTACTGTGGTCAGTCCTGCAGGAGCAATATGCCATTACATGTAACCCTTAACGTTGTCTGAGGTATCTTAACGAAGATATCCTCGAGTTCTCAAAAAAAATTTCACATGGTGACGAGGCATTTGGCTACCTTAAGAGAATCATAGTACCCCTGCCTGCTGCTCCCACTTTTCTAAGCGTTTCTATCATTCTTGCTATGGCCTGTCCTACGGAACCGATGTGGCACTATATGTCCACGTTAACGTCGTCACTGTTACTCCCACTACGAGTCTCTCGAGTTAGCAAATGTACCACGCCGGATGACGAGGCATTTGGCTACCTTAAGGGAGTCATTGTTACTGCAGCCAGCTGCTCCCCCTTCTTTTAATCTGTCCTCTCTTTAATTTGTACTGTGGTCAGTCCTGCAGAAGCGATACGCCACCACCTGTCCATGTTACCGTTGTCTGAGTTACTTCAACGACGATTTCCTCGAGTTTTCAAATAAATTTCGCCGAGTGACGAGGCATTTGGCTACCTTAAGAGAGTCGTAGTTACTGCTGACAGCTGCTCGACTTACTTTGCATCTTTCCACTCTTTAATTATTACTGTGGTCAGTCCTACCGGAGCAATATGCCATTACATGTAAACCTTAACGTTGTGTTACTCCCACTACGAGTCTCTCGAGTTAGCAAGTGTACCTCGCCGGATGACGAGGCATTTGGCCACCATAAGGGAGTCATTGTTACTGCAGCCAGCTGCTCCCCCTTCTTTGAATCTTTCCTCTCTTTAATTCGTACTGTGGTCAGTCCTGCAGAAGCGATATGCCACCACCTGTCCATGTTACCGTTGTCTGAGTTACTTCTATGACGAATTCCTCGAGATTTCAAATTAATATCGCCGAGTGACGAGGCATTTGGCTACCTTAAGAGAGTCATAGTTACTGCTGCCAGCTGCGCGACATACTTTTGCATCTTTCCACTCTTTAATTATTACTGTGGTCAGTCCTGCAGGAGCAATATGCCATTACATGTAACCCTTAACGTTGTCTGAGGTATCTTAACGAAGATATCCTCGAGTTCTCAAAAAAAATTTCACATGGTGACGAGGCATTTGGCTACCTTAAGAGAATCATAGTACCCCTGCCTGCTGCTCCCACTTTTCTAAGCGTTTCTATCATTCTTGCTATGGCCTGTCCTACGGAACCGATGTGCCACTATATGTCCACGTTAACGTCGTCACTGTTACTCCCACTACGAGTCTCTCGAGTTAGCAAATATACCTGGCCGGATGACGAGGCATTTGGGTACCTTAAGGGAGTCATACTTACTGCAGCCAGCTGCTAACCCTTCTTTGAATCTGTCCTCTCTTTAATTTGTACTGTGGTCAGTCCTGCAGAAGCGATACGCCACCACCTGTCCATGTTACCGTTGTCTGAGTTACTTAAACGACGATTTCCACGAGTTTTCTAATAAATTTCGCCGAGTCACGAGGCATTTGGCTACCTTAAGAAAGTCATAGTTACTGCTGCCAGCTGCGCGACGTACTTTGCATCTTTCCACTCTTTAATTATTACTGTGGTCAGTCCTGCAGGAGCAATATGCCATTACATGTAAAGCTTAACGTTGTCTGAGCTACCTTAACGAAGATATCCTCGAGTTTTCAAAAAACATTTCACATGGTGACGAGGCATTTGGCTACCTTAAGAGAGTCATAGTACCCCTGCCTGCTGCTCCCACTTTTCTAAGCGTTTCTATCATTCTTGCTATGGCCTGTCCTACGGAACCGATGTGGCACTATATGTCCACGTTAACGTCGTCACTGTTACTCCCACTACGAGTCTCTCGAGTTAGCAAATGTACCACGCCGGATGACGAGGCATTTGGCTACCTTAAGGGAGTCATTGTTACTGCAGCCAGCTGCTCCCCCTTCTTTTAATCTGTCCTCTCTTTAATTTGTACTGTGGTCAGTCCTGCAGAAGCGATACGCCACCACCTGTCCATGTTACCGTTGTCTGAGTTACTTCAACGACGATTTCCTCGAGTTTTCAAATAAATTTCGCCGAGTGACGAGGCATTTGGCTGCCTTAAGAGAGTCGTAGTTACTGCTGACAGCTGCTCGACTTACTTTGCATCTTTCCACTCTTTAATTATTACTGTGGTCAGTCCTACCGGAGCAATATGCCATTACATGTAAACCTTAACGTTGTGTTACTCCCACTACGAGTCTCTCGAGTTAGCAAATGTACCTCGCCGGATGACGAGGCATTTGGCCACCATAAGGGAGTCATTGTTACTGCAGCCAGCTGCTCCCCCTTCTTTGAATCTTTCCTCTCTTTAATTCGTACTGTGGTCAGTCCTGCAGAAGCGATATGCCACCACCTGTCCATGTTACCGTTGTCTGAGTTACTTCAATGACGATTTCCTCGAGATTTCAAATAAATATCGCCGAGTGACGAGGCATTTGGCTACCTTAAGAGAGTCATAGTTACTGCTGCCAGCTGCGCGACGTACTTTGCATCTTTCCACTCTTTAATTATTACTGTGGTCAGTCCTGCAGGAGCAATATGCCATTACATGTAAAGCTTAACGTTGTCTGAGCTACCTTAACGAAGATATCCTCGAGTTTTCTAAAAACATTTCACATGGTGACGAGGCATTTGGCTACCTTAAGAGAGTCATAGTACCCCTGCCTGCTGCTCCCACTTTTCTAAGCGTTTCTATCATTCTTGCTATGGCCTGTCCTACGGAACCGATGTGCCACTATATGTCCACGTTAACGTCGTCACTGTTACTCCCACTACGAGTCTCTCGAGTTAGCAAATGTACCTCGCCGGATGACGAGGCATTTGACTACGTTAAGGGAGTCATTGTTACTGCAGCCAGCTGCTCCCCCTTCTTTGAATCTTTCCTCTCTTTAATTCGTACTGTGGTCAGTCCTGCAGAAGCGATATGCCACCACCTGTCCATGTTACCGTTGTCTGAGTTACTTCTATGACGAATTCCTCGAGATTTCAAATTAATATCGCCGAGTGACGAGGCATTTGGCTTCCTTAAGAGAGTCATAGTTACTGCTGCCAGCTGCGCGACATACTTTTGCATCTTTCCACTCTTTAATTATTACTGTGGTCAGTCCTGCAGGAGCAATATGCCATTACATGTAACCCTTAACGTTGTCTGAGGTATCTTAACGAAGATATCCTCGAGTTCTCAAAAAAAATTTCACATGGTGACGAGGCATTTGGCTACCTTAAGAGAATCATAGTACCCCTGCCTGCTGCTCCCACTTTTCTAAGCGTTTCTATCATTCTTGCTATGGCCTGTCCTACGGAACCGATGTGCCACTATATGTCCACGTTAACGTCGTCACTGTTACTCCCACTACGAGTCTCTCGAGTTAGCAAATATACCTGGCCGGATGACGAGGCATTTGGGTACCTTAAGGGAGTCATACTTACTGCAGCCAGCTGCTAACCCTTCTTTGAATCTGTCCTCTCTTTAATTTGTACTGTGGTCAGTCCTGCAGAAGCGATACGCCACCACCTGTCCATGTTACCGTTGTCTGAGTTACTTCAACGACGATTTCCTCGAGTTTTCAAATAAATTTCGCCGAGTGACGAGGCATTTGGCTACCTTAAGAGAGTCGTAGTTACTGCTGACAGCTGCTCGACTTACTTTGCATCTTTCCACTCTTTAATTATTACTGTGGTGAGTCCTACCGGAGCAATATGCCATTACATGTAAACCTTAACGTTGTGTTACTCCCACTACGAGTCTCTCGAGTTAGCAAATGTACCTCGCCGGATGACGAGGCATTTGGCTACCATAAGGGAGTCATTGTTACTGCAGCCAGCTGCTCCCCCTTCTTTGAATCTTTCCTCTCTTTAATTCGTACTGTGGTCAGTCCTGCAGAAGCGATATGCCACCACCTGTCCATGTTACCGTTGTCTGAGTTACTTCAATGACGATTTCCTCGAGATTTCAAATAAATATCACCGAGTGACGAGGCATTTGGCTACCTTAAGAGAGTCATAGTTACTGCTGCCAGCTGCGCGACGTACTTTGCATCTTTCCACTCTTTAATTATTACTGTGGTCAGTCCTGCAGGAGCAATATGCCATTACATGTAAAGCTTAACGTTGTCTGAGCTACCTTAACGAAGATATCCTCGAGTTTTCAAAAAACATTTCACATGGTGACGAGGCATTTGGCTACCTTAAGAGAGTCATAGTACCCCTGCCTGCTGCTCCCACTTTTCTAAGCGTTTCTATCATTCTTGCTATGGCCTGTCCTACGGAACCGATGTGCCACTATATGTCCACGTTAACGTCGTCACTGTTACTCCCACTACGAGTCTCTCGAGTTAGCAAATGTACCTCGCCGGATGACGAGGCATTTGACTACGTTAAGGGAGTCATTGTTACTGCAGCCAGCTGCTCCCCCTTCTTTGAATCTTTCCTCTCTTTAATTCGTACTGTGGTCAGTCCTGCAGAAGCGATACGCCACCACCTGTCCATGTTACCGTTGTCTGAGTTACTTCAACGACGATTTCCTCGAGTTTTCAAATAAATTTCGCCGAGTCACGAGGCATTTGGCTACCTTAAGAGCGTCGTAGTTACTGGTGCCAGCTGCTCGACGTACTTTGCATCTTTCCACTCTTTAATTATTACTGTGGTCAGTCCTGCCGGAGCAATATGCCATTACATGTAAACCTTAACGTTGTCTGAGCTACCTTAACGAAGATATCCTCGAGTTTTCAAAAAACATTTCACATGGTGACGAGGTATTCGGCTACCTTAAGAGAGTCATAGTACTCCTGCCTGCTGCTCCCACTTTTCTAAGCGTTTCTATCATTCTTGCTATGGCCTGTCCTACGGAACCGATGTGCCACTATATGTCCACGTTAACGTCGTCACTGTTACTCCCACTACGAGTCTCTCGATTTAGCAAATGTACCACGCCGGATGACGAGGCATTTGGCTACCTTAAGGGAGTCATTGTTACTGCAGCCAGCTGCTCCCCCTTCTTTGAATCTGTCCTCTCTTTAATTTGTACTGTGGTCAGTCCTGCAGAAGCCATACGCCACCACCTGTCCATGTTACCGTTGTCTGAGTTACTTCAACGACGATTTCCTCGAGTTTTCAAATAAATTTCGCCGAGTGACGAGGCATTTGGCTACCTTAAGAGAGTCGTAGTTACTGCTGACAGCTGCTCGACTTACTTTGCATCTTTCCACTCTTTAATTATTACTGTGGTCAGTCCTACCGGAGCAATATGCCATTACATGTAAACCTTAACGTTGTGTTACTCCCACTACGAGTCTCTCGAGTTAGCAAATGTACCTCGCCGGATGACGAGGCATTTGGCTACCATAAGGGAGTCATTGTTACTGCAGCCAGCTGCTCCCCCTTCTTTGAATCTTTCCTCTCTTTAATTCGTACTGTGGTCAGTCCTGCAGAAGCGATATGCCACCACCTGTCCATGTTACCGTTGTCTGAGTTACTTCAATGACGATTTCCTCGAGATTTCAAATAAATATCGCCGAGTGACGAGGCATTTGGCTACCTTAAGAGAGTCATAGTTACTGCTGCCAGCTGCGCGACGTACTTTGCATCTTTCCACTCTTTAATTATTACTGTGGTCAGTCCTGCAGGAGCAATATGCCATTACATGTAAAGCTTAACGTTGTCTGAGCTACCTTAACGAAGATATCCTCGAGTTTTCAAAAAACATTTCACATGGTGACGAGGCATTTGGCTACCTTAAGAGAGTCATAGTACCCCTGCCTGCTGCTCCCACTTTTCTAAGCGTTTCTATCATTCTTGCTATGGCCTGTCCTACGGAACCGATGTGCCACTATATGTCCACGTTAACGTCGTCACTGTTACTCCCACTACGAGTCTCTCGAGTTAGCAAATGTACCACGCCGGATGACGAGGCATTTGGCTACCTTAAGGGAGTCATTGTTACTGCAGCCAGCTGCTCCCCCTTCTTTGAATCTGTCCTCTCTTTAATTTGTACTGTGGTCAGTCCTGCAGAAGCGATACGCCACCACCTGTCCATGTTACCATTGTCTGAGTTACTTCAACGACGATTTCCTCGAGTTTTCAAATAAATTTCGCCGAGTGACGAGGCATTTGGCTACCTTAAGAGAGTCGTAGTTACTGCTGACAGCTGCTCGACTTACTTTGCATCTTTCCACTCTTTAATTATTACTGTGGTCAGTCCTACCGGAGCAATATGCCATTACATGTAAACCTTAACGTTGTGTTACTCCCACTACGAGTCTCTCGAGTTAGCAAATGTACCTCGCCGGATGACGAGGCATTTGGCCACCATAAGGGAGTCATTGTTACTGCAGCCAGCTGCGCGACGTACTTTGCATCTTTCCACTCTTTAATTATTACTGTGGTCAGTCCTGCAGGAGCAATATGCCATTACATGTAAAGCTTAACGTTGTCTGAGCTACCTTAACGAAGATATCCTCGAGTTTTCAAAAAACATTTCACATGGTGACGAGGCATTTGGCTACCTTAAGAGAGTCATAGTACCTGTGCCTGCTGCTCCCACTTTTCTAAGCGTTTCTATCATTCTTGCTATGGCCTGTCCTACGGAACCGATGTGCCACTATATGTCCACGTTAACGTCGTCACTGTTACTCCCACTACGAGTCTCTCGAGTTAGCAAATGTACCTCGCCGGATGACGAGGCATTTGACTACGGTAAGGGAGTCATTGTTACTGCAGCCAGCTGCTCCCCCTTCTTTGAATCTTTCCTCTCTTTAATTCGTACTGTGGTCAGTCCTGCAGAAGCGATACGCCACCACCTGTCCATGTTACCGTTGTCTGAGTTACTTCAACGACGATTTCCTCGAGTTTTCAAATAAATTTCGCCGAGTCACGAGGCATTTGGCTACCTTAAGAGCGTCGTAGTTACTGGTGCCAGCTGCTCGACGTACTTTGCATCTTTCCACTCTTTAATTATTACTGTGGTCAGTCCTGCCGGAGCAATATGCCATTACATGTAAACCTTAACGTTGTCTGAGCTACCTTAACGAAGATATCCTCGAGTTTTCAAAAAACATTTCACATGGTGACGAGGTATTCGGCTACCTTAAGAGAGTCATAGTACTCCTGCCTGCTGCTCCCACTTTTCTAAGCGTTTCTATCATTCTTGCTATGGCCTGTCCTACGGAACCGATGTGCCACTATATGTCCACGTTAACGTCGTCACTGTTACTCCCACTACGAGTCTCTCGATTTAGCAAATGTACCACGCCGGATGACGAGGCATTTGGCTACCTTAAGGGAGTCATTGTTACTGCAGCCAGCTGCTCCCCCTTCTTTGAATCTGTCCTCTCTTTAATTTGTACTGTGGTCAGTCCTGCAGAAGCCATACGCCACCACCTGTCCATGTTACCGTTGTCTGAGTTACTTCAACGACGATTTCCTCGAGTTTTCAAATAAATTTCGCCGAGTGACGAGGCATTTGGCTACCTTAAGAGAGTCGTAGTTACTGCTGACAGCTGCTCGACTTACTTTGCATCTTTCCACTCTTTAATTATTACTGTGGTCAGTCCTACCGGAGCAATATGCCATTACATGTAAACCTTAACGTTGTGTTACTCCCACTACGAGTCTCTCGAGTTAGCAAATGTACCTCGCCGGATGACGAGGCATTTGGCTACCATAAGGGAGTCATTGTTACTGCAGCCAGCTGCTCCCCCTTCTTTGAATCTTTCCTCTCTTTAATTCGTACTGTGGTCAGTCCTGCAGAAGCGATATGCCACCACCTGTCCATGTTACCGTTGTCTGAGTTACTTCAATGACGATTTCCTCGAGATTTCAAATAAATATCGCCGAGTGACGAGGCATTTGGCTACCTTAAGAGAGTCATAGTTACTGCTGCCAGCTGCGCGACGTACTTTGCATCTTTCCACTCTTTAATTATTACTGTGGTCAGTCCTGCAGGAGCAATATGCCATTACATGTAAAGCTTAACGTTGTCTGAGCTACCTTAACGAAGATATCCTCGAGTTTTCAAAAAACATTTCACATGGTGACGAGGCATTTGGCTACCTTAAGAGAGTCATAGTACCCCTGCCTGCTGCTCCCACTTTTCTAAGCGTTTCTATCATTCTTGCTATGGCCTGTCCTACGGAACCGATGTGCCACTATATGTCCACGTTAACGTCGTCACTGTTACTCCCACTACGAGTCTCTCGAGTTAGCAAATGTACCACGCCGGATGACGAGGCATTTGGCTACCTTAAGGGAGTCATTGTTACTGCAGCCAGCTGCTCCCCCTTCTTTGAATCTGTCCTCTCTTTAATTTGTACTGTGGTCAGTCCTGCAGAAGCGATACGCCACCACCTGTCCATGTTACCATTGTCTGAGTTACTTCAACGACGATTTCCTCGAGTTTTCAAATAAATTTCGCCGAGTGACGAGGCATTTGGCTACCTTAAGAGAGTCGTAGTTACTGCTGACAGCTGCTCGACTTACTTTGCATCTTTCCACTCTTTAATTATTACTGTGGTCAGTCCTACCGGAGCAATATGCCATTACATGTAAACCTTAACGTTGTGTTACTCCCACTACGAGTCTCTCGAGTTAGCAAATGTACCTCGCCGGATGACGAGGCATTTGGCCACCATAAGGGAGTCATTGTTACTGCAGCCAGCTGCTCCACCTTCTTTGAATCTTTCCTCTCTTTAATTCGTACTGTGGTCAGTCCTGCAGAAGCGATATGCCACCACCTGTCCATGTTACCGTTGTCTGAGTTACTTCAATGACGATTTCCTCGAGATTTCAAATAAATATCGCCGAGTGACGAGGCATTTGGCTACCTTAAGAGAGTCATAGATACTGCTGCCAGCTGCGCGACGTACTTTGCATCTTTCCACTCTTTAATTATTACTGTGGTCAGTCCTGCAGGAGCAATATGCCATTACATGTAAAGCTTAACGTTGTCTGAGCTACCTTAACGAAGATATCCTCGAGTTTTCAAAAAACATTTCACATGGTGACGAGGCATTTGGCTACCTTAAGAGAGTCATAGTACCCCTGCCTGCTGCTCCCACTTTTCTAAGCGTTTCTATCATTCTTGCTATGGCCTGTCCTACGGAACCGATGTGCCACTATATGTCCACGTTAACGTCGTCACTGTTACTCCCACTACGAGTCTCTCGAGTTAGCAAATGTACCTCGCCGGATGACGAGGCATTTGACTACGTTAAGGGAGTCATTGTTACTGCAGCCAGCTGCTCCCCCTTCTTTGCATCTTTCCTCTCTTTAATTCGTACTGTGGTCAGTCCTGCAGAAGCGATATGCCACCACCTGTCCATGTTACCGTTGTCTGAGTTACTTCTATGACGAATTCCTCGAGATTTCAAATTAATATCGCCGAGTGACGAGGCGTTTGGCTACCTTAAGAGAGTCATAGTTACTGCTGCCAGCTGCGCGACATACTTTTGCATCTTTCCACTCTTTAATTATTACTGTGGTCAGTCCTGCAAGAGCAATATGCCATTACATGTAACCCTTAACGTTGTCTGAGGTATCTTAACGAAGATATCCTCGAGTTCTCAAAAAAAATTTCACATGGTGACGAGGCATTTGGCTACCTTAAGAGAATCATAGTACCCCTGCCTGCTGCTCCCACTTTTCTAAGCGTTTCTATCATTCTTGCTATGGCCTGTCCTACGGAACCGATGTGCCACTATATGTCCACGTTAACGTCGTCACTGTTACTCCCACTACGAGTCTCTCGAGTTAGCAAATATACCTGGCCGGATGACGAGGCATTTGGGTACCTTAAGGGAGTCATACTTACTGCAGCCAGCTGCTAACCCTTCTTTGAATCTGTCCTCTCTTTAATTTGTACTGTGGTCAGTCCTGCAGAAGCGATACGCCACCACCTGTCCATGTTACCGTTGTCTGAGTTACTTCAACGACGATTTCCTCGAGTTTTCAAATAAATTTCGCCGAGTGACGAGGCATTTGGCTACCTTAAGAGAGTCGTAGTTACTGCTGACAGCTGCTCGACTTACTTTGCATCTTTCCACTCTTTAATTATTACTGTGGTCAGTCCTGCCGGAGCAATATGCCATTACATGTAAACCTTAACGTTGTGTTACTCCCACTACGAGTCTCTCGAGTTAGCAAATGTACCTCGCCGGATGACGAGGCATTTGGCTACCATAAGGGAGTCATTGTTACTGCAGCCAGCTGCTCCCCCTTCTTTGAATCTTTCCTCTCTTTAATTCGTACTGTGGTCAGTCCTGCAGAAGCGATATGCCACCACCTGTCCATGTTACCGTTGTCTGAGTTACTTCAATGACGATTTCCTCGAGATTTCAAATAAATATCGCCGAGTGACGAGGCATTTGGCTACCTTAAGAGAGTCATAGTTACTGCTGCCAGCTGCGCGACGTACTTTGCATTTTTCCACTCTTTAATTATTACTGTGGTCAGTCCTGCAGGAGCAATATGCCATTACATGTAAAGCTTAACGTTGTCTGAGCTACCTTAACGAAGATATCCTCGAGTTTTCAAAAAACATTTCACATGGTGACGAGGCATTTGGCTACCTTAAGAGAGTCATAGTACCCCTGCCTGCTGCTCCCACTTTTCTAAGCGTTTCTATCATTCTTGCTATGGCCTGTCCTACGGAACCGATGTGCCACTATATGTCCACGTTAACGTCGTCACTGTTACTCCCACTACGAGTCTCTCGAGTTAGCAAATGTACCTCGCCGGATGACGAGGCATTTGACTACGTTAAGGGAGTCATTGTTACTGCAGCCAGCTGCTCCCCCTTCTTTGAATCTTTCCTCTCTTTAATTCGTACTGTGGTCAGTCCTGCAGAAGCGATATGCCACCACCTGTCCATGTTACCGTTGTCTGAGTTACTTCTATGACGAATTCCTCGAGATTTCAAATTAATATCGCCGAGTGACGAGGCATTTGGCTACCTTAAGAGAGTCATAGTTACTGCTGCCAGCTGCGCGACATACTTTTGCATCTTTCCACTCTTTAATTATTACTGTGGTCAGTCCTGCAGGAGCAATATGCCATTACATGTAACCCTTAACGTTGTCTGAGGTATCTTAACGAAGATATCCTCGAGTTCTCAAAAAAAATTTCACATGGTGACGAGGCATTTGGCTACCTTAAGAGAATCATAGTACCCCTGCCTGCTGCTCCCACTTTTCTAAGCGTTTCTATCATTCTTGCTATGGCCTGTCCTACGGAACCGATGTGCCACTATATGTCCACGTTAACGTCGTCACTGTTACTCCCACTACGAGTCTCTCGAGTTAGCAAATATACCTGGCCGGATGACGAGGCATTTGGGTACCTTAAGGGAGTCATACTTACTGCAGCCAGCTGCTAACCCTTCTTTGAATCTGTCCTCTCTTTAATTTGTACTGTGGTCAGTCGTGCAGAAGCGATACGCCACCACCTGTCCATGTTACCGTTCTCTGAGTTACTTCAACGACGATTTCCTCGAGTTTTCAAATAAATTTCTCCGAGTGACGAGGCATTTGGCTACCTTAAGAGAGTCGTAGTTACTGCTGCCAGCTGCTCGACGTACTTTGCATCTTTCCACTCTTTAATTATTACTGTGGTCAGTCCTGCAGGAGCAATATGCCATTACATGTAACCCATAACGTTGTCTGAGCTACCTTAACGAAGATATCCTCGAGTTCTCAAAAAAAATTTTACTTGGTGACGAGGCATTTGGCTACCTTAAGAGAGTCATAGTACCCCTGCCTGCTACTCCCACTTTTCTAAGCGTTTCTATCATTCTTGCTATGGCCTGTCCCACGGAACCGATGTGCCACTATATGTCCACGTTAACGTCGTCACTGTTACTCCCACTACGAGTCTCTCGAGTTAGCAAATGTACCTCGCCGGATGACGAGGCATTTGGCTACCATAAGGGAGTCATTGTTACTGCAGCCAGCTGCTCCCCCTTCTTTGAATCTTTCCTCTCTTTAATTCGTACTGTGGTCAGTCCTGCAGAAGCGATATGCCACCACCTGTCCATGTTACCGTTGTCTGAGTTACTTCAATGACGATTTCCTCGAGATTTCAAATAAATATCGCCGAGTGACGAGGCATTTGGCTACCTTAAGAGAGTCATAGTTACTGCTGCCAGCTGCGCGACGTTCTTTGCATCTTTCCACTCTTTAATTATTACTGTGGTCAGTCCTGCAGGAGCAATATGCCATTACATGTAAAGCTTAACGTTGTCTGAGCTACCTTAACGAAGATATCCTCGAGTTTTCAAAAAACATTTCACATGGTGACGAGGCATTTGGCTACCTTAAGAGAGTCATAGTACCCCTGCCTGCTGCTCCCACTTTTCTAAGCGTTTCTATCATTCTTGCTATGGCCTGTCCTACGGAACCGATGTGCCACTATATGTCCACGTTAACGTCGTCACTGTTACTCCCACTACGAGTCTCTCGAGTTAGCAAATGTACCTCGCCGGATGACGAGGCATTTGACTACGTTAAGGGAGTCATTGTTACTGCAGCCAGCTGCTCCCCCTTCTTTGAATCTTTCCTCTCTTTAATTCGTACTGTGGTCAGTCCTGCAGAAGCGATATGCCACCACCTGTCCATGTTACCGTTGTCTGAGTTACTTCTATGACGAATTCCTCGAGATTTCAAATTAATATCGCCGAGTGACGAGGCATTTGGCTACCTTAAGAGAGTCATAGTTACTGCTGCCAGCTGCGCGACATACTTTTGCATCTTTCCACTCTTTAATTATTACTGTGGTCAGTCCTGCAGGAGCAATATGCCATTACATGTAAAGCTTAACGTTGTCTGAGCTACCTTAACGGAGATATCCTCGAGTATTCAAAAAACATTTCACATGGTGACGAGGCATTTGGCAAACTTAAGAGAGTCATAGTACCCCTGCCTGCTGCTCCCACTTTTCTAAGCGTTTCTATCATTCTTGCTATGGCCTGTCCTACGGAACCGATGTGCCACTATATGTCCACGTTAACGTCGTCACTGTTACTCCCACTACGAGTCTCTCGAGTTAGCAAATGTACCTCGCCGGATGACGAGGCATTTGACTACGTTAAGGGAGTCATTGTTACTGCAGCCAGCTGCTCCCCCTTCTTTGAATCTTTCCTCTCTTTAATTCGTATTGTGGTCAGTCCTGCAGAAGCGATATGCCACCACCTGTCCATGTTACCGTTGTCTGAGTTACTTCAACGACGATTTCCTCGAGTTTTCAAATAAATTTCGCCGAGTGACGAGGCATTTGGCTACCTTAAGAGAGTCGTAGTTACTGCTGACAGCTGCTCGACTTACTTTGCATCTTTCCACTCTTTAATTATTACTGTGGTCAGTCCTACCGGAGCAATATCCCATTACATGTAAACCTTAACGTTGTGTTACTCCCACTACGAGTCTCTCGAGTTAGCAAATGTACCTCGCCGGATGACGAGGCATTTGGCTACCATAAGGGAGTCATTGTTACTGCAGCCAGCTGCTCCCCCTTCTTTGAATCTTTCCTCTCTTTAATTCGTACTGTGGTCAGTCCTGCAGAAGCGATATGCCACCACCTGTCCATGTTACCGTTGTCTGAGTTACTTCAATGACGATTTCCTCGAGATTTCAAATAAATATCGCCGAGTGACGAGGCATTTGGCTACCTTAAGAGAGTCATAGTTACTGCTGCCAGCTGCGCGACGTACTTTGCATCTTTCCACTCTTTAATTATTACTGTGGTCAGTCCTGCAGGAGCAATATGCCATAACATGTAACCCTTAACGTTGTCTGAGGTATCTTAACGAAGATATCCTCGAGTTCTCAAAAAAAATTTCACATGGTGACGAGGCATTTGGCTACCTTAAGAGAATCATAGTACCCCTGCCTGCTGCTCCCACTTTTCTAAGCGTTTCTATCATTCTTGCTATGGCCTGTCCTACGGAACCGATGTGCCACTATATGTCCACGTTAACGTCGTCACTGTTACTCCCACTACGAGTCTCTCGAGTTAGCAAATATACCTGGCCGGATGACGAGGCATTTGGGTACCTTAAGGGAGTCATACTTACTGCAGCCAGCTGCTAACCCTTCTTTGAATCTGTCCTCTCTTTAATTTGTACTGTGGCCAGTCCTGCAGAAGCGATACGCCACCACCTGTCCATGTTACCGTTGTCTGAGTTACTTCAACGACGATTTCCTCGAGTTTTCAAATAAATTTCGCCGAGTGACGAGGCATTTGGCTACCTTAAGAGAGTCGTAGTTACTGCTGCCAGCTGCTCGACGTACTTTGCATCTTTCCACTCTTTAATTATTACTGTGGTCAGTCCTGCCGGAGCAATATGCCATTACATGTAAAGCTTAACGTTGTCTGAGCTACCTTAACGGTGATATCCTCGAGTATTCAAAAAACATTTCACATGGTGACGAGGCATTTGGCTACCTTAAGAGAGTCATAGTACCCCTGCCTGCTGCTCCCACTTTTCTAAGCGTTTCTATCATTCTTGCTATGGCCTGTCCTACGGAACCGATGTGCCACTATATGTCCACGTTAACGTCGTCACTGTTACTCCCACTACGAGTCTCTCGAGTTAGCAAATGTACCTCGCCGGATGACGAGGCATTTGACTACGTTAAGGGAGTCATTGTTACTGCAGCCAGCTGCTCCCCCTTCTTTGAATCTTTCCTCTCTTTAATTCGTACTGTGGTCAGTCCTGCAGAAGCGATATGCCACCACCTGTCCATGTTACCGTTGTCTGAGTTACTTCAACGACGATTTCCTCGAGTTTTCAAATAAATTTCGCCGAGTGACGAGGCATTTGGCTACCTTAAGAGAGTCGTAGTTACTGCTGACAGCTGCTCGACTTACTTTGCATCTTTCCACTCTTTAATTATTACTGTGGTCAGTCCTACCGGAGCAATATGCCATTACATGTAAACCTTAACGTTGTGTTACTCCCACTACGAGTCTCTCGAGTTAGCAAATGTACCTCGCCGGATGACGAGGCATTTGGCTACCATAAGGGAGTCATTGTTACTGCAGCCAGCTGCTCCCCCTTCTTTGAATCTTTCCTCTCTTTAATTCGTACTGTGGTCAGTCCTGCAGAAGCGATATGCCACCACCTGTCCATGTTACCGTTGTCTGAGTTACTTCAATGACGATTTCCTCGAGATTTCAAATAAATATCGCCGAATGACGAGGCATTTGGCTACCTTAAGAGAGTCATAGTTACTGCTGCCAGCTGCGCGACGTACTTTGCATCTTTCCACTCTTTAATTATTACTGTGGTCAGTCCTGCAGGAGCAATATGCCATTACATGTAACCCTTAACGTTGTCTGAGCTACCTTAACGAAGATATCCTCGAGTTCTCAAAAAAAATTTTACATGGTGACGAGGCATTTGGCTACCTTAAGAGAGCCATAGTACCCCTGCCTGCTACTCCCACTTTTCTAAGCGTTTCTATCATTCTTGCTATGGCCTGTCCTACGGAACCGATGTGCCACTATATGTCCACGTTAACGTCGTCACTGTTACTCCCACTACGAGTCTCTCGAGTTAGCAAATGTACCTCGCCGGATGACGAGGCATTTGGGTACCTTAAGGGAGTCATAGTTACTGCAGCCAGCTGCTCCCCCTTCTTTGAATCTGTCCTCTCTTTAATTTGTACTGTGGTCAGTCCTGCAGAAGCGATACGCCACCACCTGTCCATGTTACCGTTGTCTGAGTTACTTCAACGACGATTTCCTCGAGTTTTCAAATAAATTTCGCCGAGTGACGAGGCATTTGGCTACCTTAAGAGAGTCGTAGTTACTGCTGCCAGCTGCTCGACGTACTTTGCATCTTTCCACTCTTTAATTATTACTGTGGTCAGTCCTGCCGGAGCAATATGCCATTACATGTAAAGCTTAACGTTGTCTGAGCTACCTTAACGAAGATATCCTCGAGTTTTCAAAAAACATTTCACATGGTGACGAGGCATTTGGCTACCTTAAGAGAGTCATAGTACCCCTGCCTGCTGCTCCCACTTTTCTAAGCGTTTCTATCATTCTTGCTATGGCCTGTCCTACGGAACCGATGTGCCACTATATGTCCACGTTAACGTCGTCACTGTTACTCCCACTACGAGTCTCTCGAGTTAGCAAATGTACCTCGCCGGATGACGAGGCATTTGACTACGTTAAGGGAGTCATTGTTACTGCAGCCAGCTGCTCCCCCTTCTCTGAATCTTTCCTCTCTTTAATTCGTACTGTGGTCAGTCCTGCAGAAGCGATATGCCACCACCTGTCCATGTTACCGTTGTCTGAGTTACTTCAACGACGATTTCCTCGAGTTTTCAAATAAATTTCGCCGAGTGACGAGGCATTTGGCTACCTTAAGAGAGTCGTAGTTACTGCTGACAGCTGCTCGACTTACTTTGCATCTTTCCACTCTTTAATTATTACTGTGGTCAGTCCTACCGGAGCAATATGCCATTACATGTAAACCTTAACGTTGTGTTACTCCCACTACGAGTCTCTCGAGTTAGCAAATGTACCTCGCCGGATGACGAGGCATTTGGCTACCATAAGGGAGTCATTGTTACTGCAGCCAGCTGCTCCCCCTTCTTTGAATCTTTCCTCTCTTTAATTCGTACTGTGGTCAGTCCTGCAGAAGCGATATGCCACCACCTGTCCATGTTACCGTTGTCTGAGTTACTTCAATGACGATTTCCTCGAGATTTCAAATAAATATCGCCGAGTGACGAGGCATTTGGCTACCTTAAGAGAGTCATAGTTACTGCTGCCAGCTGCGCGACGTACTTTGCATCTTTCCACTCTTTAATTATTACTGTGGTCAGTCCTGCAGGAGCAATATGCCATTACATGTAACCCTTAACGTTGTCTGAGCTACCTTAAC